>NW_027268096.1:0-21709 GCF_963676685.1 Mytilus edulis
GCAAATGTCCCTCGATGCGAAGTCAAATTGTTTTATTGTATGTTTTAAAATGATATATCGGCTGACTATAATATGTTCGAATACCTCTTTATAAAGTTACTCTTGATTTACTCAAATGGACAAATGTCAGATATCCAAGCATACTTACCTGGTACAGGGAGCACCGTGATCAAAAAGGCGGTCTCCCCAGGTCGAGGCCTTTCCATTGCACTCCGGTTAGGCTGAAGCCTGCGATTGCCCCAAATGTGGGCAACTCGGGTACGCAATTTTTTAGTGTGGGGGACTGCGTTCGCGCTATCCCCTGTTATTAAATCAAATGTAAAGAAAAGTTCCCAATAAATACAAAACTTGATACTGTTGTTAAACTTTATCTTTAGTACGCTGAGACTGTTCAGGATTTGCGTAAATTGTAATCGCCAACCGGTTTTCCATCTTTTGTTTCATTTCATTGTTTTTCTTCAATTTGAGTAGACGATAAAAAGAAGCAAATCAATATCTCAGTCAGACAACTTGGTTTCTACACTCCAAAAAAGTAAGTTGGGGTTTTGTTTTTTTTTTTTTCTTTTTTTTTAAATTATTATCTCGTAATCCGTAAATTTCAAGTTTTGCCGTAAATTTCAAGTTTTGCCTCTCCGTTTAAGTCACATTAAAAAAAATTCCGCTTATTTGAAGTAAAAACTATAAACTGAGTTTGGAAGCTTATTCATTTTGCTTTACGATGAAAACTAGTTTTTGGTTGGCAAAATATTGTTTCTATTTGAAATAATATGAAATTCAACTATACCGCCGGTTAATTATCATAAGAGGAAAATACGTGCATTTTATGAAAAGTAATGCCGTATTTTCTTTTCCTTGCTATACTGAAAAGCGGAAACTGCATGTGCAGCACGGACGGATTCAAGAAATAATCTCGCTACCTTTGTCGCCCTCCTTTATCAATTTCAAACGCAAATGATTGCTTTGCCGTCGATTTTTTTCCCGCATCAAATTGAATGAATTTAGATTTTAAAATTTTGCGCGTACACTGTAAACATGGTAACTGGTTATCTAGTGAATTCGAAACAGAAGCAAACAGTGTTGTGTGAACGGAAGGCAGTTACGAAATTAAAGCGAAGAAAGAGGGAAAAACAATACATGTTGTTTGTTTTGTTTTTTTTATTATTGCGGAGGAGTGAATTTTAAACAATTATTGATATTCCGTGTGAAAGCATCATGGCGATCTGAACGTACATAGTACGTTTTTAATCAACAGAGTTATCCTACTTTATTTGGCCCCTTTCAACAAATCGTCCTTAAAAAGTGTCCCGATTTTTGATACACAAACGCGTGTCAATGAAATCAGTGGAAGGAGGCAAATGTCCCTCGATGCGAAGTCAAATTGTTTTATTGTATGTTTTAAAATGATATATCGGCTGACTATAATATGTTCGAATACCTCTTTATAAAGTTACTCTTGATTTACTCAAATGGACAAATGTCAGATATCCAAGCATACTTACCTGGTACAGGGAGCACCGTGATCAAAAAGGCGGTCTCCCCAGGTCGAGGCCTTTCCATTGCACTCCGGTTAGGCTGAAGCCTGCGATTGCCCCAAATGTGGGCAACTCGGGTACGCAATTTTTAGTGTGGGGGACTGCGTTCGCGCTATCCCCTGTTATTAAATCAAATGTAAAGAAAAGTTCCCAATAAATACAAAACTTGATACTGTTGTTAAACTTTATCTTTAGTACGCTGAGACTGTTCAGGATTTGCGTAAATTGTAATCGCCAACCGGTTTTCCATCCTTTTGTTTCATTTCATTGTTTTTCTTCAATTTGAGTAGACGATAAAAAGAAGCAAATCAATATCTCAGTCAGACAACTTGGTTTCTACACTCCAAAAAAGTAAGTTGGGGTTTTGTTTTTTTTTTTTTCTTTTTTTTTTAAATTATTATCTCGTAATCCGTAAATTTCAAGTTTTGCCGTAAATTTCAAGTTTTGCCTCTCCGTTTAAGTCACATTAAAAAAATTCCGCTTATTTGAAGTAAAAACTATAAACTGAGTTTGGAAGCTTATTCATTTTGCTTTACGATGAAAACTAGTTTTTGGTTGGCAAAATATTGTTTCTATTTGAAATAATATGAAATTCAACTATACCGCCGGTTAATTATCATAAGAGGAAAATACGTGCATTTTATGAAAAGTAATGCCGTATTTTCTTTTCCTTGCTATACTGAAAAGCGGAAACTGCATGTGCAGCACGGACGGATTCAAGAAATAATCTCGCTACCTTTGTCGCCCTCCTTTATCAATTTCAAACGCAAATGATTGCTTTGCCGTCGATTTTTTTCCCGCATCAAATTGAATGAATTTAGATTTTAAAATTTTGCGCGTACACTGTAAACATGGTAACTGGTTATCTAGTGAATTCGAAACAGAAGCAAACAGTGTTGTGTGAACGGAAGGCAGTTACGAAATTAAAGCGAAGAAAGAGGGAAAAACAATACATGTTGTTTGTTTTGTTTTTTTTATTATTGCGGAGGAGTGAATTTTAAACAATTATTGATATTCCGTGTGAAAGCATCATGGCGATCTGAACGTACATAGTACGTTTTTAATCAACAGAGTTATCCTACTTTATTTGGCCCCTTTCAACAAATCGTCCTTAAAAAGTGTCCCGATTTTGATACACAAACGCGTGTCAATGAAATCAGTGGAAGGAGGCAAATGTCCCTCGATGCGAAGTCAAATTGTTTTATTGTATGTTTTAAAATGATATATCGGCTGACTATAATATGTTCGAATACCTCTTTATAAAGTTACTCTTGATTTACTCAAATGGACAAATGTCAGATATCCAAGCATACTTACCTGGTACAGGGAGCACCGTGATCAAAAAGGCGGTCTCCCCAGGTCGAGGCCTTTCCATTGCACTCCGGTTAGGCTGAAGCCTGCGATTGCCCCAAATGTGGGCAACTCGGGTACGCAATTTTTAGTGTGGGGGACTGCGTTCGCGCTATCCCCTGTTATTAAATCAAATGTAAAGAAAAGTTCCCAATAAATACAAAACTTGATACTGTTGTTAAACTTTATCTTTAGTACGCTGAGACTGTTCAGGATTTGCGTAAATTGTAATCGCCAACCGGTTTTCCATCCTTTTGTTTCATTTCATTGTTTTTCTTCAATTTGAGTAGACGATAAAAAGAAGCAAATCAATATCTCAGTCAGACAACTTGGTTTCTACACTCCAAAAAAGTAAGTTGGGGTTTTGTTTTTTTTTTTTTTCTTTTTTTTTTAAATTATTATCTCGTAATCCGTAAATTTCAAGTTTTGCCGTAAATTTCAAGTTTTGCCTCTCCGTTTAAGTCACATTAAAAAAAATTCCGCTTATTTGAAGTAAAAACTATAAACTGAGTTTGGAAGCTTATTCATTTTGCTTTACGATGAAAACTAGTTTTTGGTTGGCAAAATATTGTTTCTATTTGAAATAATATGAAATTCAACTATACCGCCGGTTAATTATCATAAGAGGAAAATACGTGCATTTTATGAAAAGTAATGCCGTATTTTCTTTTCCTTGCTATACTGAAAAGCGGAAACTGCATGTGCAGCACGGACGGATTCAAGAAATAATCTCGCTACCTTTGTCGCCCTCCTTTATCAATTTCAAACGCAAATGATTGCTTTGCCGTCGATTTTTTTCCCGCATCAAATTGAATGAATTTAGATTTTAAAATTTTGCGCGTACACTGTAAACATGGTAACTGGTTATCTAGTGAATTCGAAACAGAAGCAAACAGTGTTGTGTGAACGGAAGGCAGTTACGAAATTAAAGCGAAGAAAGAGGGAAAAACAATACATGTTGTTTGTTTTGTTTTTTTTTATTATTGCGGAGGAGTGAATTTTAAACAATTATTGATATTCCGTGTGAAAGCATCATGGCGATCTGAACGTACATAGTACGTTTTTAATCAACAGAGTTATCCTACTTTATTTGGCCCCTTTCAACAAATCGTCCTTAAAAAGTGTCCCGATTTTTGATACACAAACGCGTGTCAATGAAATCAGTGGAAGGAGGCAAATGTCCCTCGATGCGAAGTCAAATTGTTTTATTGTATGTTTTAAAATGATATATCGGCTGACTATAATATGTTCGAATACCTCTTTATAAAGTTACTCTTGATTTACTCAAATGGACAAATGTCAGATATCCAAGCATACTTACCTGGTACAGGGAGCACCGTGATCAAAAAGGCGGTCTCCCCAGGTCGAGGCCTTTCCATTGCACTCCGGTTAGGCTGAAGCCTGCGATTGCCCAAATGTGGGCAACTCGGGTACGCAATTTTTTAGTGTGGGGGACTGCGTTCGCGCTATCCCCTGTTATTAAATCAAATGTAAAGAAAAGTTCCCAATAAATACAAAACTTGATACTGTTGTTAAACTTTATCTTTAGTACGCTGAGACTGTTCAGGATTTGCGTAAATTGTAATCGCCAACCGGTTTTCCATCCTTTTGTTTCATTTCATTGTTTTTCTTCAATTTGAGTAGACGATAAAAAGAAGCAAATCAATATCTCAGTCAGACAACTTGGTTTCTACACTCCAAAAAAGTAAGTTGGGGTTTTGTTTTTTTTTTTTTCTTTTTTTTTAAATTATTATCTCGTAATCCGTAAATTTCAAGTTTTGCCGTAAATTTCAAGTTTTGCCTCTCCGTTTAAGTCACATTAAAAAAAATTCCGCTTATTTGAAGTAAAAACTATAAACTGAGTTTGGAAGCTTATTCATTTTGCTTTACGATGAAAACTAGTTTTTGGTTGGCAAAATATTGTTTCTATTTGAAATAATATGAAATTCAACTATACCGCCGGTTAATTATCATAAGAGGAAAATACGTGCATTTTATGAAAAGTAATGCCGTATTTTCTTTTCCTTGCTATACTGAAAAGCGGAAACTGCATGTGCAGCACGGACGGATTCAAGAAATAATCTCGCTACCTTTGTCGCCCTCCTTTATCAATTTCAAACGCAAATGATTGCTTTGCCGTCGATTTTTTTCCCGCATCAAATTGAATGAATTTAGATTTAAATTTTGCGCGTACACTGTAAACATGGTAACTGGTTATCTAGTGAATTCGAAACAGAAGCAAACAGTGTTGTGTGAACGGAAGGCAGTTACGAAATTAAAGCGAAGAAAGAGGGAAAAACAATACATGTTGTTTGTTTTGTTTTTTTTATTATTGCGGAGGAGTGAATTTTAAACAATTATTGATATTCCGTGTGAAAGCATCATGGCGATCTGAACGTACATAGTACGTTTTTAATCAACAGAGTTATCCTACTTTATTTGGCCCCTTTCAACAAATCGTCCTTAAAAAGTGTCCCGATTTTTGATACACAAACGCGTGTCAATGAAATCAGTGGAAGGAGGCAAATGTCCCTCGATGCGAAGTCAAATTGTTTTATTGTATGTTTTAAAATGATATATCGGCTGACTATAATATGTTCGAATACCTCTTTATAAAGTTACTCTTGATTTACTCAAATGGACAAATGTCAGATATCCAAGCATACTTACCTGGTACAGGGAGCACCGTGATCAAAAAGGCGGTCTCCCCAGGTCGAGGCCTTTCATTGCACTCCGGTTAGGCTGAAGCCTGCGATTGCCCCAAATGTGGGCAACTCGGGTACGCAATTTTTTAGTGTGGGGACTGCGTTCGCGCTATCCCCTGTTATTAAATCAAATGTAAAGAAAAGTTCCCAATAAATACAAAACTTGATACTGTTGTTAAACTTTATCTTTAGTACGCTGAGACTGTTCAGGATTGCGTAAATTGTAATCGCCAACCGGTTTTCCATCCTTTTGTTTCATTTCATTGTTTTTCTTCAATTTGAGTAGACGATAAAAAGAAGCAAATCAATATCTCAGTCAGACAACTTGGTTTCTACACTCCAAAAAAGTAAGTTGGGGGTTTTGTTTTTTTTTTTTTCTTTTTTTTTTAAATTATTATCTCGTAATCCGTAAATTTCAAGTTTTGCCGTAAATTTCAAGTTTTGCCTCTCCGTTTAAGTCACATTAAAAAAAATTCCGCTTATTTGAAGTAAAAACTATAAACTGAGTTTGGAAGCTTATTCATTTTGCTTTACGATGAAAACTAGTTTTTTGGTTGGCAAAATATTGTTTCTATTTGAAATAATATGAAATTCAACTATACCGCCGGTTAATTATCATAAGAGGAAAATACGTGCATTTTATGAAAAGTAATGCCGTATTTTCTTTTCCTTGCTATACTGAAAAGCGGAAACTGCATGTGCAGCACGGACGGATTCAAGAAATAATCTCGCTACCTTTGTCGCCCTCCTTTATCAATTTCAAACGCAAATGATTGCTTTGCCGTCGATTTTTTTCCCGCATCAAATTGAATGAATTTAGATTTTAAAATTTTGCGCGTACACTGTAAACATGGTAACTGGTTATCTAGTGAATTCGAAACAGAAGCAAACAGTGTTGTGTGAACGGAAGGCAGTTACGAAATTAAAGCGAAGAAAGAGGGAAAAACAATACATGTTGTTTGTTTTGTTTTTTTTATTATTGCGGAGGAGTGAATTTTAAACAATTATTGATATTCCGTGTGAAAGCATCATGGCGATCTGAACGTACATAGTACGTTTTTAATCAACAGAGTTATCCTACTTTATTTGGCCCCTTTCAACAAATCGTCCTTAAAAAGTGTCCCGATTTTTGATACACAAACGCGTGTCAATGAAATCAGTGGAAGGAGGCAAATGTCCCTCGATGCGAAGTCAAATTGTTTATTGTATGTTTTAAAATGATATATCGGCTGACTATAATATGTTCGAATACCTCTTTATAAAGTTACTCTTGATTTACTCAAATGGACAAATGTCAGATATCCAAGCATACTTACCTGGTACAGGGAGCACCGTGATCAAAAAGGCGGTCTCCCCAGGTCGAGGCCTTTCCATTGCACTCCGGTTAGGCTGAAGCCTGCGATTGCCCCAAATGTGGGCAACTCGGGTACGCAATTTTTTAGTGTGGGGGGACTGCGTTCGCGCTATCCCCTGTTATTAAATCAAATGTAAAGAAAAGTTCCCAATAAATACAAAACTTGATACTGTTGTTAAACTTTATCTTTAGTACGCTGAGACTGTTCAGGATTTGCGTAAATTGTAATCGCCAACCGGTTTTCCATCCTTTTGTTTCATTTCATTGTTTTTCTTCAATTTGAGTAGACGATAAAAAGAAGCAAATCAATATCTCAGTCAGACAACTTGGTTTCTACACTCCAAAAAAGTAAGTTGGGGTTTTGTTTTTTTTTTTTTCTTTTTTTTTTAAATTATTATCTCGTAATCCGTAAATTTCAAGTTTTGCCGTAAATTTCAAGTTTTGCCTCTCCGTTTAAGTCACATTAAAAAAAATTCCGCTTATTTGAAGTAAAAACTATAAACTGAGTTTGGAAGCTTATTCATTTTGCTTTACGATGAAAACTAGTTTTTGGTTGGCAAAATATTGTTTCTATTTGAAATAATATGAAATTCAACTATACCGCCGGTTAATTATCATAAGAGGAAAATACGTGCATTTTATGAAAAGTAATGCCGTATTTTCTTTTCCTTGCTATACTGAAAAGCGGAAACTGCATGTGCAGCACGGACGGATTCAAGAAATAATCTCGCTACCTTTGTCGCCCTCCTTTATCAATTTCAACGCAAATGATTGCTTTGCCGTCGATTTTTTCCCGCATCAAATTGAATGAATTTAGATTTTAAAATTTTGCGCGTACACTGTAAACATGGTAACTGGTTATCTAGTGAATTCGAAACAGAAGCAAACAGTGTTGTGTGAACGGAAGGCAGTTACGAAATTAAAGCGAAGAAAGAGGGAAAAACAATACATGTTGTTTGTTTTGTTTTTTTTTATTATTGCGGAGGAGTGAATTTTAAACAATTATTGATATTCCGTGTGAAAGCATCATGGCGATCTGAACGTACATAGTACGTTTTTAATCAACAGAGTTATCCTACTTTATTTGGCCCCTTTCAACAAATCGTCCTTAAAAAGTGTCCCGATTTTTGATACACAAACGCGTGTCAATGAAATCAGTGGAAGGAGGCAAATGTCCCTCGATGCGAAGTCAAATTGTTTTATTGTATGTTTTAAAATGATATATCGGCTGACTATAATATGTTCGAATACCTCTTTATAAAGTTACTCTTGATTTACTCAAATGGACAAATGTCAGATATCCAAGCATACTTACCTGGTACAGGGAGCACCGTGATCAAAAAGGCGGTCTCCCCAGGTCGAGGCCTTTCCATTGCACTCCGGTTAGGCTGAAGCCTGCGATTGCCCCAAATGTGGGCAACTCGGGTACGCAATTTTTTAGTGTGGGGGACTGCGTTCGCGCTATCCCCTGTTATTAAATCAAATGTAAAGAAAAGTTCCCAATAAATACAAAACTTGATACTGTTGTTAAACTTTATCTTTAGTACGCTGAGACTGTTCAGGATTTGCGTAAATTGTAATCGCCAACCGGTTTTCCATCCTTTTGTTTCATTTCATTGTTTTTCTTCAATTTGAGTAGACGATAAAAAGAAGCAAATCAATATCTCAGTCAGACAACTTGGTTTCTACACTCCAAAAAAGTAAGTTGGGGTTTTGTTTTTTTTTTTTTCTTTTTTTTTAAATTATTATCTCGTAATCCGTAAATTTCAAGTTTTGCCGTAAATTTCAAGTTTTGCCTCTCCGTTTAAGTCACATTAAAAAAAATTCCGCTTATTTGAAGTAAAAACTATAAACTGAGTTTGGAAGCTTATTCATTTTGCCTTTACGATGAAAACTAGTTTTTGGTTGGCAAAATATTGTTTCTATTTGAAATAATATGAAATTCAACTATACCGCCGGTTAATTATCATAAGAGGAAAATACGTGCATTTTATGAAAAGTAATGCCGTATTTTCTTTTCCTTGCTATACTGAAAAGCGGAAACTGCATGTGCAGCACGGACGGATTCAAGAAATAATCTCGCTACCTTTGTCGCCCTCCTTTATCAATTTCAAACGCAAATGATTGCTTTGCCGTCGATTTTTTTCCCGCATCAAATTGAATGAATTTAGATTTAAAATTTTGCGCGTACACTGTAAACATGGTAACTGGTTATCTAGTGAATTCGAAACAGAAGCAAACAGTGTTGTGTGAACGGAAGGCAGTTACGAAATTAAAGCGAAGAAAGAGGGAAAAACAATACATGTTGTTTGTTTTGTTTTTTTTATTATTGCGGAGGAGTGAATTTTAAAACAATTATTGATATTCCGTGTGAAAGCATCATGGCGATCTGAACGTACATAGTACGTTTTTAATCAACAGAGTTATCCTACTTTATTTGGCCCCTTTCAACAAATCGTCCTTAAAAAGTGTCCCGATTTTTGATACACAAACGCGTGTCAATGAAATCAGTGGAAGGAGGCAAATGTCCCTCGATGCGAAGTCAAATTGTTTTATTGTATGTTTTAAAATGATATATCGGCTGACTATAATATGTTCGAATACCTCTTTATAAAGTTACTCTTGATTTACTCAAATGGACAAATGTCAGATATCCAAGCATACTTACCTGGTACAGGGAGCACCGTGATCAAAAAGGCGGTCTCCCCAGGTCGAGGCCTTTCCATTGCACTCCGGTTAGGCTGAAGCCTGCGATTGCCCCAAATGTGGGCAACTCGGGTACGCAATTTTTTAGTGTGGGGGACTGCGTTCGCGCTATCCCCTGTTATTAAATCAAATGTAAAGAAAAGTTCCCAATAAATACAAAACTTGATACTGTTGTTAAACTTTATCTTTAGTACGCTGAGACTGTTCAGGATTTGCGTAAATTGTAATCGCCAACCGGTTTTCCATCCTTTTGTTTCATTTCATTGTTTTTCTTCAATTTGAGTAGACGATAAAAAGAAGCAAATCAATATCTCAGTCAGACAACTTGGTTTCTACACTCCAAAAAAGTAAGTTGGGGTTTTGTTTTTTTTTTTTTCTTTTTTTTTTAAATTATTATCTCGTAATCCGTAAATTTCAAGTTTTGCCGTAAATTTCAAGTTTTGCCTCTCCGTTTAAGTCACATTAAAAAAAATTCCGCTTATTTGAAGTAAAAACTATAAACTGAGTTTGGAAGCTTATTCATTTTGCTTTACGATGAAAACTAGTTTTTGGTTGGCAAAATATTGTTTCTATTTGAAATAATATGAAATTCAACTATACCGCCGGTTAATTATCATAAGAGGAAAATACGTGCATTTTATGAAAAGTAATGCCGTATTTTCTTTTCCTTGCTATACTGAAAAGCGGAAACTGCATGTGCAGCACGGACGGATTCAAGAAATAATCTCGCTACCTTTGTCGCCCTCCTTTATCAATTTCAAACGCAAATGATTGCTTTGCCGTCGATTTTTTTCCCGCATCAAATTGAATGAATTTAGATTTTAAAATTTTGCGCGTACACTGTAAACATGGTAACTGGTTATCTAGTGAATTCGAAACAGAAGCAAACAGTGTTGTGTGAACGGAAGGCAGTTACGAAATTAAAGCGAAGAAAGAGGGAAAAACAATACATGTTGTTTGTTTTGTTTTTTTTATTATTGCGGAGGAGTGAATTTTAAACAATTATTGATATTCCGTGTGAAAGCATCATGGCGATCTGAACGTACATAGTACGTTTTTAATCAACAGAGTTATCCTACTTTATTTGGCCCCTTTCAACAAATCGTCCTTAAAAAGTGTCCCGATTTTTGATACACAAACGCGTGTCAATGAAATCAGTGGAAGGAGGCAAATGTCCCTCGATGCGAAGTCAAATTGTTTTATTGTATGTTTTAAAATGATATATCGGCTGACTATAATATGTTCGAATACCTCTTTATAAAGTTACTCTTGATTTACTCAAATGGACAAATGTCAGATATCCAAGCATACTTACCTGGTACAGGGAGCACCGTGATCAAAAAGGCGGTCTCCCCAGGTCGAGGCCTTTCCATTGCACTCGGTTAGGCTGAAGCCTGCGATTGCCCCAAATGTGGGCAACTCGGGTACGCAATTTTTTAGTGTGGGGGGACTGCGTTCGCGCTATCCCCTGTTATTAAATCAAATGTAAAGAAAAGTTCCCAATAAATACAAAACTTGATACTGTTGTTAAACTTTATCTTTAGTACGCTGAGACTGTTCAGGATTTGCGTAAATTGTAATCGCCAACCGGTTTTCCATCCTTTTGTTTCATTTCATTGTTTTTCTTCAATTTGAGTAGACGATAAAAAGAAGCAAATCAATATCTCAGTCAGACAACTTGGTTTCTACACTCCAAAAAAGTAAGTTGGGGTTTTGTTTTTTTTTTTTTCTTTTTTTTTTAAATTATTATCTCGTAATCCGTAAATTTCAAGTTTTGCCGTAAATTTCAAGTTTTGCCTCTCCGTTTAAGTCACATTAAAAAAATTCCGCTTATTTGAAGTAAAAACTATAAACTGAGTTTGGAAGCTTATTCATTTTGCTTTACGATGAAAACTAGTTTTTGGTTGGCAAAATATTGTTTCTATTTGAAATAATATGAAATTCAACTATACCGCCGGTTAATTATCATAAGAGGAAAATACGTGCATTTTATGAAAAGTAATGCCGTATTTTCTTTTCCTTGCTATACTGAAAAGCGGAAACTGCATGTGCAGCACGGACGGATTCAAGAAATAATCTCGCTACCTTTGTCGCCCTCCTTTATCAATTTCAAACGCAAATGATTGCTTTGCCGTCGATTTTTTTCCCGCATCAAATTGAATGAATTTAGATTTTAAAATTTTGCGCGTACACTGTAAACATGGTAACTGGTTATCTAGTGAATTCGAAACAGAAGCAAACAGTGTTGTGTGAACGGAAGGCAGTTACGAAATTAAAGCGAAGAAAGAGGGAAAAACAATACATGTTGTTTGTTTTGTTTTTTTTATTATTGCGGAGGAGTGAATTTTAAACAATTATTGATATTCCGTGTGAAAGCATCATGGCGATCTGAACGTACATAGTACGTTTTTAATCAACAGAGTTATCCTACTTTATTTGGCCCCTTCAACAAATCGTCCTTAAAAAGTGTCCCGATTTTTGATACACAAACGCGTGTCAATGAAATCAGTGGAAGGAGGCAAATGTCCCTCGATGCGAAGTCAAATTGTTTTATTGTATGTTTTAAAATGATATATCGGCTGACTATAATATGTTCGAATACCTCTTTATAAAGTTACTCTTGATTTACTCAAATGGACAAATGTCAGATATCCAAGCATACTTACCTGGTACAGGGAGCACCGTGATCAAAAAGGCGGTCTCCCCAGGTCGAGGCCTTTCCATTGCACTCCGGTTAGGCTGAAGCCTGCGATTGCCCCAAATGTGGGCAACTCGGGTACGCAATTTTTTAGTGTGGGGGACTGCGTTCGCGCTATCCCCCTGTTATTAAATCAAATGTAAAGAAAAGTTCCCAATAAATACAAAACTTGATACTGTTGTTAAACTTTATCTTTAGTACGCTGAGACTGTTCAGGATTTGCGTAAATTGTAATCGCCAACCGGTTTTCCATCCTTTTGTTTCATTTCATTGTTTTTCTTCAATTGAGTAGACGATAAAAAGAAGCAAATCAATATCTCAGTCAGACAACTTGGTTTCTACACTCCAAAAAAGTAAGTTGGGGTTTTGTTTTTTTTTTTTCTTTTTTTTTTAAATTATTATCTCGTAATCCGTAAATTTCAAGTTTTTGCCGTAAATTTCAAGTTTTGCCTCTCCGTTTAAGTCACATTAAAAAAAATTCCGCTTATTTGAAGTAAAAACTATAAACTGAGTTTGGAAGCTTATTCATTTTGCTTTACGATGAAAACTAGTTTTGGTTGGCAAAATATTGTTTCTATTTGAAATAATATGAAATTCAACTATACCGCCGGTTAATTATCATAAGAGGAAAATACGTGCATTTTATGAAAAGTAATGCCGTATTTTCTTTTCCTTGCTATACTGAAAAGCGGAAACTGCATGTGCAGCACGGACGGATTCAAGAAATAATCTCGCTACCTTTGTCGCCCTCCTTTATCAATTTCAAACGCAAATGATTGCTTTGCCGTCGATTTTTTTCCCGCATCAAATTGAATGAATTTAGATTTTAAAATTTTGCGCGTACACTGTAAACATGGTAACTGGTTATCTAGTGAATTCGAAACAGAAGCAAACAGTGTTGTGTGAACGGAAGGCAGTTACGAAATTAAAGCGAAGAAAGAGGGAAAAACAATACATGTTGTTTGTTTTGTTTTTTTTTATTATTGCGGAGGAGTGAATTTTAAACAATTATTGATATTCCGTGTGAAAGCATCATGGCGATCTGAACGTACATAGTACGTTTTTAATCAACAGAGTTATCCTACTTTATTTGGCCCCTTTCAACAAATCGTCCTTAAAAAGTGTCCCGATTTTTGATACACAAACGCGTGTCAATGAAATCAGTGGAAGGAGGCAAATGTCCCTCGATGCGAAGTCAAATTGTTTTATTGTATGTTTTAAAATGATATATCGGCTGACTATAATATGTTCGAATACCTCTTTATAAAGTTACTCTTGATTTACTCAAATGGACAAATGTCAGATATCCAAGCATACTTACCTGGTACAGGGAGCACCGTGATCAAAAAGGCGGTCTCCCCAGGTCGAGGCCTTTCCATTGCACTCCGGTTAGGCTGAAGCCTGCGATTGCCCCAAATGTGGGCAACTCGGGTACGCAATTTTTTAGTGTGGGGGACTGCGTTCGCGCTATCCCCTGTTATTAAATCAAATGTAAAGAAAAGTTCCCAATAAATACAAAACTTGATACTGTTGTTAAACTTTATCTTTAGTACGCTGAGACTGTTCAGGATTTGCGTAAATTGTAATCGCCAACCGGTTTTCCATCCTTTTGTTTCATTTCATTGTTTTTCTTCAATTTGAGTAGACGATAAAAAGAAGCAAATCAATATCTCAGTCAGACAACTTGGTTTCTACACTCCAAAAAAGTAAGTTGGGGTTTTGTTTTTTTTTTTTTCTTTTTTTTTTAAATTATTATCTCGTAATCCGTAAATTTCAAGTTTTGCCGTAAATTTCAAGTTTTGCCTCTCCGTTTAAGTCACATTAAAAAAAATTCCGCTTATTTGAAGTAAAAACTATAAACTGAGTTTGGAAGCTTATTCATTTTGCTTTACGATGAAAACTAGTTTTTGGTTGGCAAAATATTGTTTCTATTTGAAATAATATGAAATTCAACTATACCGCCGGTTAATTATCATAAGAGGAAAATACGTGCATTTTATGAAAAGTAATGCCGTATTTTCTTTTCCTTGCTATACTGAAAAGCGGAAACTGCATGTGCAGCACGGACGGATTCAAGAAATAATCTCGCTACCTTTGTCGCCCTCCTTTATCAATTTCAAACGCAAATGATTGCTTTGCCGTCGATTTTTTTCCCGCATCAAATTGAATGAATTTAGATTTTAAAATTTTGCGCGTACACTGTAAACATGGTAACTGGTTATCTAGTGAATTCGAAACAGAAGCAAACAGTGTTGTGTGAACGGAAGGCAGTTACGAAATTAAAGCGAAGAAAGAGGGAAAAACAATACATGTTGTTTGTTTTGTTTTTTTATTATTGCGGAGGAGTGAATTTTAAACAATTATTGATATTCCGTGTGAAAGCATCATGGCGATCTGAACGTACATAGTACGTTTTTAATCAACAGAGTTATCCTACTTTATTTGGCCCCTTTCAACAAATCGTCCTTAAAAAGTGTCCCCGATTTTTGATACACAAACGCGTGTCAATGAAATCAGTGGAAGGAGGCAAATGTCCCTCGATGCGAAGTCAAATTGTTTTATTGTATGTTTTAAAATGATATATCGGCTGACTATAATATGTTCGAATACCTCTTTATAAAGTTACTCTTGATTTACTCAAATGGACAAATGTCAGATATCCAAGCATACTTACCTGGTACAGGGAGCACCGTGATCAAAAAGGCGGTCTCCCCAGGTCGAGGCCTTTCCATTGCACTCCGGTTAGGCTGAAGCCTGCGATTGCCCCAAATGTGGGCAACTCGGGTACGCAATTTTTTAGTGTGGGGGACTGCGTTCGCGCTATCCCCTGTTATTAAATCAAATGTAAAGAAAAGTTCCCAATAAATACAAAACTTGATACTGTTGTTAAACTTTATCTTTAGTACGCTGAGACTGTTCAGGATTTGCGTAAATTGTAATCGCCAACCGGTTTTCCATCCTTTTGTTTCATTTCATTGTTTTTCTTCAATTTGAGTAGACGATAAAAAGAAGCAAATCAATATCTCAGTCAGACAACTTGGTTTCTACACTCCAAAAAAGTAAGTTGGGGTTTTGTTTTTTTTTTTTTTCTTTTTTTTTTAAATTATTATCTCGTAATCCGTAAATTTCAAGTTTTGCCGTAAATTTCAAGTTTTGCCTCTCCGTTTAAGTCACATTAAAAAAAAATTCCGCTTATTTGAAGTAAAAACTATAAACTGAGTTTGGAAGCTTATTCATTTTGCTTTACGATGAAAACTAGTTTTTGGTTGGCAAAATATTGTTTCTATTTGAAATAATATGAAATTCAACTATACCGCCGGTTAATTATCATAAGAGGAAAATACGTGCATTTTATGAAAAGTAATGCCGTATTTTCTTTTCCTTGCTATACTGAAAAGCGGAAACTGCATGTGCAGCACGGACGGATTCAAGAAATAATCTCGCTACCTTTGTCGCCCTCCTTTATCAATTTCAAACGCAAATGATTGCTTTGCCGTCGATTTTTTTCCCGCATCAAATTGAATGAATTTAGATTTTAAAATTTTGCGCGTACACTGTAAACATGGTAACTGGTTATCTAGTGAATTCGAAACAGAAGCAAACAGTGTTGTGTGAACGGAAGGCAGTTACGAAATTAAAGCGAAGAAAGAGGGAAAAACAATACATGTTGTTTGTTTTGTTTTTTTTATTATTGCGGAGGAGTGAATTTAAACAATTATTGATATTCCGTGTGAAAGCATCATGGCGATCTGAACGTACATAGTACGTTTTTAATCAACAGAGTTATCCTACTTTATTTTGGCCCCTTTCAACAAATCGTCCTTAAAAAGTGTCCCGATTTTTGATACACAAACGCGTGTCAATGAAATCAGTGGAAGGAGGCAAATGTCCCTCGATGCGAAGTCAAATTGTTTTATTGTATGTTTTAAAATGATATATCGGCTGACTATAATATGTTCGAATACCTCTTTATAAAGTTACTCTTGATTTACTCAAATGGACAAATGTCAGATATCCAAGCATACTTACCTGGTACAGGGAGCACCGTGATCAAAAAGGCGGTCTCCCCAGGTCGAGGCCTTTCCATTGCACTCCGGTTAGGCTGAAGCCTGCGATTGCCCCAAATGTGGGCAACTCGGGTACGCAATTTTTTAGTGTGGGGGACTGCGTTCGCGCTATCCCCTGTTATTAAATCAAATGTAAAGAAAAGTTCCCAATAAATACAAAACTTGATACTGTTGTTAAACTTTATCTTTAGTACGCTGAGACTGTTCAGGATTTGCGTAAATTGTAATCGCCAACCGGTTTTCCATCCTTTTGTTTCATTTTTTTTTCATTTTTTTTTTCTTCAATTTGAGTAGACGATAAAAAGAAGCAAATCAATATCTCAGTCAGACAACTTGGTTTCTACACTCCAAAAAAGTAAGTTGGGGTTTTTTTTTTTTTTTTTTCTTTTTTTTTAAATTATTATCTCGTAATCCGTAAATTTCAAGTTTTGCCGTAAATTTCAAGTTTTGCCTCTCCGTTTAAGTCACATTAAAAAAAATTCCGCTTATTTGAAGTAAAAACTATAAACTGAGTTTGGAAGCTTATTCATTTTGCTTTACGATGAAAACTAGTTTTTGGTTGGCAAAATATTGTTTCTATTTGAAATAATATGAAATTCAACTATACCGCCGGTTAATTATCATAAGAGGAAAATACGTGCATTTTATGAAAAGTAATGCCGTATTTTCTTTTCCTTGCTATACTGAAAAGCGGAAACTGCATGTGCAGCACGGACGGATTCAAGAAATAATCTCGCTACCTTTGTCGCCCTCCTTTATCAATTTCAAACGCAAATGATTGCTTTGCCGTCGATTTTTTTCCCGCATCAAATTGAATGAATTTAGATTTTAAAATTTTGCGCGTACACTGTAAACATGGTAACTGGTTATCTAGTGAATTCGAAACAGAAGCAAACAGTGTTGTGTGAACGGAAGGCAGTTACGAAATTAAAGCGAAGAAAGAGGGAAAAACAATACATGTTGTTTGTTTTGTTTTTTTTATTATTGCGGAGGAGTGAATTTTAAACAATTATTGATATTCCGTGTGAAAGCATCATGGCGATCTGAACGTACATAGTACGTTTTTAATCAACAGAGTTATCCTACTTTATTTGGCCCCTTTCAACAAATCGTCCTTAAAAAGTGTCCCGATTTTTGATACACAAACGCGTGTCAATGAAATCAGTGGAAGGAGGCAAATGTCCCTCGATGCGAAGTCAAATTGTTTTATTGTATGTTTTAAAATGATATATCGGCTGACTATAATATGTTCGAATACCTCTTTATAAAGTTACTCTTGATTTACTCAAATGGACAAATGTCAGATATCCAAGCATACTTACCTGGTACAGGGAGCACCGTGATCAAAAAGGCGGTCTCCCCAGGTCGAGGCCTTTCCATTGCACTCCGGTTAGGCTGAAGCCTGCGATTGCCCCAAATGTGGGCAACTCGGGTACGCAATTTTTTAGTGTGGGGGACTGCGTTCGCGCTATCCCTGTTATTAAATCAAATGTAAAGAAAAGTTCCCAATAAATACAAAACTTGATACTGTTGTTAAACTTATCTTTAGTACGCTGAGACTGTTCAGGATTTGCGTAAATTGTAATCGCCAACCGGTTTTCCATCCTTTTGTTTCATTTCATTGTTTTTCTTCAATTTGAGTAGACGATAAAAAGAAGCAAATCAATATCTCAGTCAGACAACTTGGTTTCTACACTCCAAAAAAGTAAGTTGGGGTTTTGTTTTTTTTTTTTCTTTTTTTTTTAAATTATTATCTCGTAATCCGTAAATTTCAAGTTTTGCCGTAAATTTCAAGTTTTGCCTCTCCGTTTAAGTCACATTAAAAAAAATTCCGCTTATTTGAAGTAAAAACTATAAACTGAGTTTGGAAGCTTATTCATTTTGCTTTACGATGAAAACTAGTTTTTGGTTGGCAAAATATTGTTTCTATTTGAAATAATATGAAATTCAACTATACCGCCGGTTAATTATCATAAGAGGAAAATACGTGCATTTTATGAAAAGTAATGCCGTATTTTCTTTTCCTTGCTATACTGAAAAGCGGAAACTGCATGTGCAGCACGGACGGATTCAAGAAATAATCTCGCTACCTTTGTCGCCCTCCTTTATCAATTTCAAACGCAAATGATTGCTTTGCCGTCGATTTTTTTCCCGCATCAAATTGAATGAATTTAGATTTTAAAATTTTGCGCGTACACTGTAAACATGGTAACTGGTTATCTAGTGAATTCGAAACAGAAGCAAAACAGTGTTGTGTGAACGGAAGGCAGTTACGAAATTAAAGCGAAGAAAGAGGGAAAAACAATACATGTTGTTTGTTTTGTTTTTTTTATTATTGCGGAGGAGTGAATTTTAAACAATTATTGATATTCCGTGTGAAAGCATCATGGCGATCTGAACGTACATAGTACGTTTTTAATCAACAGAGTTATCCTACTTTATTTGGCCCCTTTCAACAAATCGTCCTTAAAAAGTGTCCCGATTTTTGATACACAAACGCGTGTCAATGAAATCAGTGGAAGGAGGCAAATGTCCCTCGATGCGAAGTCAAATTGTTTTATTGTATGTTTTAAAATGATATATCGGCTGACTATAATATGTTCGAATACCTCTTTATAAAGTTACTCTTGATTTACTCAAATGGACAAATGTCAGATATCCAAGCATACTTACCTGGTACAGGGAGCACCGTGATCAAAAAGGCGGTCTCCCCAGGTCGAGGCCTTTCCATTGCACTCCGGTTAGGCTGAAGCCTGCGATTGCCCCAAATGTGGGCAACTCGGGTACGCAATTTTTTAGTGTGGGGGACTGCGTTCGCGCTATCCCCTGTTATTAAATCAAATGTAAAGAAAAGTTCCCAATAAATACAAAACTTGATACTGTTGTTAAACTTTATCTTTAGTACGCTGAGACTGTTCAGGATTTGCGTAAATTGTAATCGCCAACCGGTTTTCCATCCTTTTGTTTCATTTCATTGTTTTTCTTCAATTTGAGTAGACGATAAAAAGAAGCAAATCAATATCTCAGTCAGACAACTTGGTTTCTACACTCCAAAAAAGTAAGTTGGGGTTTTGTTTTTTTTTTTTTCTTTTTTTTTTAAATTATTATCTCGTAATCCGTAAATTTCAAGTTTTGCCGTAAATTTCAAGTTTTGCCTCTCCGTTTAAGTCACATTAAAAAAAATTCCGCTTATTTGAAGTAAAAACTATAAACTGAGTTTGGAAGCTTATTCATTTTGCTTACGATGAAAACTAGTTTTTGGTTGGCAAAATATTGTTTCTATTTGAAATAATATGAAATTCAACTATACCGCCGGTTAATTATCATAAGAGGAAAATACGTGCATTTTATGAAAAGTAATGCCGTATTTTCTTTTCCTTGCTATACTGAAAAGCGGAAACTGCATGTGCAGCACGGACGGATTCAAGAAATAATCTCGCTACCTTTGTCGCCCTCCTTTATCAATTTCAAACGCAAATGATTGCTTTGCCGTCGATTTTTTTCCCGCATCAAATTGAATGAATTTAGATTTTAAAATTTTGCGCGTACACTGTAAACATGGTAACTGGTTATCTAGTGAATTCGAAACAGAAGCAAACAGTGTTGTGTGAACGGAAGGCAGTTACGAAATTAAAGCGAAGAAAGAGGGAAAAACAATACATGTTGTTTGTTTTGTTTTTTTATTATTGCGGAGGAGTGAATTTTAAACAATTATTGATATTCCGTGTGAAAGCATCATGGCGATCTGAACGTACATAGTACGTTTTTAATCAACAGAGTTATCCTACTTTATTTGGCCCCTTTCAACAAATCGTCCTTAAAAAGTGTCCCGATTTTTGATACACAAACGCGTGTCAATGAAATCAGTGGAAGGAGGCAAATGTCCCTCGATGCGAAGTCAAATTGTTTTATTGTATGTTTTAAAATGATATATCGGCTGACTATAATATGTTCGAATACCTCTTTATAAAGTTACTCTTGATTTACTCAAATGGACAAATGTCAGATATCCAAGCATACTTACCTGGTACAGGGAGCACCGTGATCAAAAAGGCGGTCTCCCCAGGTCGAGGCCTTTCCATTGCACTCCGGTTAGGCTGAAGCCTGCGATTGCCCCAAATGTGGGCAACTCGGGTACGCAATTTTTTAGTGTGGGGGACTGCGTTCGCGCTATCCCCTGTTATTAAATCAAATGTAAAGAAAAGTTCCCAATAAATACAAAACTTGATACTGTTGTTAAACTTTATCTTTAGTACGCTGAGACTGTTCAGGATTTGCGTAAATTGTAATCGCCAACCGGTTTTCCATCCTTTTGTTTCATTTCATTGTTTTTCTTCAATTTGAGTAGACGATAAAAAGAAGCAAATCAATATCTCAGTCAGACAACTTGGTTTCTACACTCCAAAAAAGTAAGTTGGGGTTTTGTTTTTTTTTTTTTCTTTTTTTTTTAAATTATTATCTCGTAATCCGTAAATTTCAAGTTTTGCCGTAAATTTCAAGTTTTGCCTCTCCGTTTAAGTCACATTAAAAAAAATTCCGCTTATTTGAAGTAAAAACTATAAACTGAGTTTGGAAGCTTATTCATTTTGCTTTACGATGAAAACTAGTTTTTGGTTGGCAAAATATTGTTTCTATTTGAAATAATATGAAATTCAACTATACCGCCGGTTAATTATCATAAGAGGAAAATACGTGCATTTTATGAAAAGTAATGCCGTATTTTCTTTTCCTTGCTATACTGAAAAGCGGAAACTGCATGTGCAGCACGGACGGATTCAAGAAATAATCTCGCTACCTTTGTCGCCCTCCTTTATCAATTTCAAACGCAAATGATTGCTTTGCCGTCGATTTTTTTCCCGCATCAAATTGAATGAATTTAGATTTTAAAATTTTGCGCGTACACTGTAAACATGGTAACTGGTTATCTAGTGAATTCGAAACAGAAGCAAACAGTGTTGTGTGAACGGAAGGCAGTTACGAAATTAAAGCGAAGAAAGAGGGAAAAACAATACATGTTGTTTGTTTTGTTTTTTTTATTATTGCGGAGGAGTGAATTTTAAACAATTATTGATATTCCGTGTGAAAGCATCATGGCGATCTGAACGTACATAGTACGTTTTTTAATCAACAGAGTTATCCTACTTTATTTGGCCCCTTTCAACAAATCGTCCTTAAAAGTGTCCGATTTTTGATACACAAACGCGTGTCAATGAAATCAGTGGAAGGAGGCAAATGTCCCTCGATGCGAAGTCAAATTGTTTTATTGTATGTTTTAAAATGATATATCGGCTGACTAT
>NW_027268097.1:0-32706 GCF_963676685.1 Mytilus edulis
CTACAACCATATAACGTATATTCGACGGAAATGCGCAAGCACGAGAGGAAGAAAAACTCAGTTGTTAGTGGTCAATGTTGCATATTTGTATCGTTTGTTGTGTAAATTAGTTGCAGTCCTATATATTATATTATATAATTTACGCACACAAATTACAATCTTTGACCTTATTTTTATATAAATATATTCGTTCGTTCGTTCGTTCGTTCGTTCGTTCGTTCGTTCGTTCGTTCGTTCGTTCGTTCGTTCGTTCGTTCGTTCGTTCGTTCGTTCGTTGTGTGTGTGTCGGTCTTGTCTGTGATCTAGCTGGATTCTTTTCTTCTTCTTCTTCTTCTGCTGTCACATTCTCTTAAATATATAATATATAGTTTGTGTTCTAATACAAAGTACTTATGCGTATATTTATAGTTGTGTAGATTTTTTTTTTTTTTTAAGCTGAAATCAGTTGTATTCGGCAAAATCGTATATAAACAATAAATAATACTTTAACAATGAGCAAGTTTCCCAGTATGCGTGCAGTATACTGGAGAGAATACCGAGACTATAGAGAATACAGAGAATGTAGCTAGAGAATACAAAGACTATAGACATTAAAAAGTGTTCTCTCTGTCGTAAGAACCTTTTCAAGACACTGAGACGAGTGAGACGAGTGACAGTTGTGTACTGTTATAAGCATGTCTTTATACGAGAAACAGGCGACACGCTCTAAGAAAACGGCTGCATGTCTATACCAATCGGATACTGATCAAAATGGATGGATGATGTTTTTTTCTTCTTTTTTTTCCTATTTTGCTATTTAATTTACAGAGACTTATTTTCCTGTCAATTATTAATTTCGTGTCAGACTGTTGATTAACCAATTATTTATTATTTGAATAAAGAATAATTCAATTCTTCATTACTCTTGAGTACTTTTTTTTCTGATTTTAAATTTTCGTTGACACGATCACAACAAAACAGAATAGAAACAAATGTGTGCCAAATGTTAGCTTGGGGTGAACAATAATTGTTAGCTTCAGTCCAAAAAGGGATTGAAAGCTGTGAAAGTAACTTCCAGATCAGTCCAATCATAATACAGAGATTTCAACCAATCAACGTGAGTTTTATTACACCGAAAGGCCAATCAGTGTCGTGTTTGCAAACATTGCGGCTAGCACAAATACACTAACATTCGAAGTTTTAAAGTATTCTGTCGTGTAATCGTAGATTTTCACAGAGAACATATCGCAATGGCTCGTACAAAGCAGACCGCCCGTAAATCCACTGGAGGAAAAGCTCCAAGAAAACAACTTGCCACCAAGGCCGCCCGTAAGAGCGCACCTGCCACAGGTGGAGTTAAGAAGCCACATAGATACAGGCCAGGAACAGTCGCTCTTCGTGAGATCAGAAGATACCAGAAAAGTACTGAACTCCTCATCAGGAAACTCCCCTTCCAGAGATTAGTTCGTGAAATTGCTCAAGACTTCAAGACTGATCTTCGTTTCCAGAGCTCTGCCGTTATGGCCCTCCAGGAAGCCAGTGAAGCTTACCTCGTTGGTCTTTTCGAGGACACCAACTTGTGTGCAATCCACGCCAAGAGAGTCACCATCATGCCCAAAGACATCCAGTTGGCTCGCAGAATCCGTGGAGAACGTGCTTAAACTGACCTTTACTCTATACAATAACGGCCCTTTTAAGGGCCACCAATATTTTTCAAAAAGAGTCTGAATATGTTGTACATCAAAATCAAATATAGCTGAAACCCCCTCTCCACCATCTTTCTTTATTCTTCTTTCTCCACATCTTTATTCTTCTTTCTTTTTATCTTTTTATTTTGCACTAAGATTAGACCAAGACAGTCAGGTTACTGTATTGAAAGAAGAAGAAACATAAAGAGAAACTTATTTCAAAACATGCAAAGGAAAGAAATAAAAGGATAAATATATAGAGAGAGAGACAGAGAGACATACATATTTTTCTTCCAAATCCTACAGAAAAAAAAAAACAAGAATGTTATACATTTTCTGGTATACCGCCCTGAAAAAAAATAATATACATGTATACATAAATAGAAAAAGGTAAGAAAAAACATACTCCAAGAACAACACAATCCATCTACTAATTGCAGAATTATTAAAATGTATTTCTTTCTAATTTCTGTGGTTATATTTTTCTCTAAAATGCATTTTTCTCAGGTCTTATTTTCTCACTGTTTTTTTTAGATGCTTTTTGTATGTAATTTTTACTTATATTGTGTATTATACTGTGACAACATGAGAAGATTCAATTATTTTATATTTCTGAAATATATTTTCGGTACGGGTCCAAGTAGTCCACCTTAAATTCTCATTGAAAACTTTGTCTTCATCAATTGTGTGTTACAGAAAGAACTTTTTTTTTAATACCTTTATTTTGCGATTAAAATGCAGCTATTTTGGGTGCTCTATGTGCCTTATAAATGATGTGAACATGTGTGCGGATGAATCTTTTTTCCCAATTGGTGGAGAAAAATAGGCAAGGCGCAATAATTTATTCATTCAGTGATGTACCAATTGTGGTATTTAAAAAGTGAGGCTGCACTGTGTACATTTCAAAAGCTTATGACTACATGTATAAAAGTATTCATATATATGTAGCTGCTAAATTTAGAAAGATTCCTAATTAGTAGTTAAAAGATGAGCATTGATTGTATACATGTAATAATAACATGTTTGAAATGTCAATTTCCCGGGACATCTTTATTGAAACTGGTAAAGGTGATTTTTAGAAAAATTATTATGCACACCTGTTTTTATTTACAAATTTATCTGTCCATGCTTAACTATTAAAACTGGTATGCTGTAGTTTAGTTTTGCTTTTACTCTCTTAAGTCTGCAGAGTGGACTATCTCTGAAACTGTATCCTTAGAACAAGAAAAAACTGTATAAAAAGATTTTTTTTAAACTAATTGTTTTTAATTGCAATTGCACATTGTTAACTCCTGCTTATGTATGCAGTGTGATATGTTCTTGTATTTTAATTTAAGTAAAAGGAAATAAATCTCTTTCACATTGGAAAATATAAGAAGTATTAATTGATGATGGAGATCATTAGTTATTTGGTCCATCTTTTATAATCTTTGTATTTTTATTTGTATACAGTTTGAAATATTTTATTTTCATATATTTTCAGAGCTTCAATCAAAAAGTGGATTGAAAGTGTACAGAATTCCTACAGAGTTACCTCCCGGATTTAGACGAAAACAACCAATCAGGTCCAACCTATCAAAAATTCAGTGGTATTTCTTTTAGGGCCGCGTTCATGACATATATAGCATAATTTGGATAGTGTTGTCATTCGTTTTATCGAACTTCACAAAGCAAGCAACATGTCAGGAAGAGGTAAAGGAGGAAAAGGTCTAGGTAAAGGAGGCGCCAAACGTCACAGGAAGGTGTTGCGTGATAATATCCAAGGTATCACCAAACCAGCAATCCGTCGTTTAGCAAGAAGAGGTGGTGTCAAACGTATCTCTGGTCTTATCTACGAGGAAACACGTGGTGTCTTGAAAGTCTTTTTGGAAAATGTCATCCGTGATGCTGTCACATACACAGAGCACGCAAAGAGGAAGACTGTCACTGCCATGGATGTTGTCTACGCCCTGAAACGTCAAGGACGTACCCTTTACGGATTCGGAGGTTAAACAGCCAGCTGAAAAATACAAATACAACGGCCCTTTTCAGGGCCACCAACATATTTCAAAAAGAATCTGCATTTGTTGTACTTAAAAATGAAAATCATAGCTTTCTCTTGTCCAACTTGCCCAACTTTCTTTTCTTTCCTTTTTTCTTTTATTCGCTCATATTGTACTTTTTCATTTTTTATTTTACCCCCATTAAAAAAAGGCAAGCAAGTCTGTGGATACAATATGAATCCCGATTTGTAATGTAAATTACAATTTTATTCTTTATTTCATATTCTTTTATGTCATAAATATATTGCTTAATTTTTCTCCATTGTCAAACATTCAATCTAGTTTATATTGTTTGGTTTTGTTTTTTTTTTTATCCCCGCCCCCCTTTCTGTCAACGTTGAATTTATCTGTTCGTGTTTATGTTTTATACAATGGTTCATCAATACATATTCAAGTATAATTTTATTCTAGACACACAAAAAAAAGAGAGGAAGAAACGTATAACCCGTTAAATTTTGTGTATATTTTTAATAACAACCTTTTTTGAAATCGGACTAATCAGATGAAGAATAAAGAAGAGAAAAATAAGAAAGCAAGAAAGAAAGACAAAAAGACAGAATCCAGATATAGATAAATTGTTCATTTTTGGGGTGGGACACAGCTTGATTTAGAAGTTTGTTATGTACAACAATAATAAGACTCTTTTTGAAAAATGTTGGTGGCCCTGAAAAGGGCCGTTTGTGAAGTGAAACTTCTCGTTGTTTACTTGCTGCTGGTGTACTTTGTGACGGCTTTGGTACCTTCACTGACAGCGTGCTTGGCCAATTCACCGGGTAAGAGCAGACGAACTGCAGTCTGGATCTCCCGAGATGTGATGGTAGATCTCTTGTTGTAGTGAGCGAGACGGGAAGCTTCTGCAGCGATTCTCTCAAAGATGTCGTTGACAAAAACTGTTCATGATAGACATAGCCTTTGAGGATACTCCAGTGTCTGGGTGAACCTGTCTCAAGACTTTGTAGATGTAGATGGCATAGGATTCTCTCCTCTTCCTCCTCCCTTTTCTTGTCACCGCCGGGTCGGGCAGTCTTTGCCTTTGTTACGGCCTTTTTGGCTCCTTTGGTTCCAACTTTTGGTGGCATTTTGACAGATGTATACTCTCTGAAATGTAATCAGTGAATGATGGCCGTTAATAAAAATTTCTATTTATACTCGGCAAAACGGATTGAAAGTTTTTACTTAACGCGAACTTCGGAGAGAGCACCTTCTAACATTCAACCTAACTACCTGGAAGAAGCGATGATTTGATTGGTTTAGAACTGAAACATCTTTCAATCCGTTTTGCGGGTATAAATAGTAAACTACCACCTCTTGGGATAATCATTGTTTATACTTGTTCAAGTCAAACAACGTATTAAATCAAAATGTCAGGACGAGGAAAAGGAGGAAAAGCAAAAGCAAAGGCAAAGTCTAGGTCATCCCGTGCCGGACTTCAGTTCCCAGTAGGTCGTATCCACAGACTTTTGAGGAAAGGAAACTACGCCGAGAGAGTTGGTGCCGGAGCACCAGTCTACCTTGCCGCTGTCTTGGAATACTTAGCAGCTGAGGTTTTTGGAGTTGGCAGGAAATGCTGCCCGTGACAACAAGAAGAGCAGAATCATCCCCCGTCATCTCCAGTTGGCCATCAGAAACGACGAAGAATTGAACAAACTTCTCTCTGGTGTAACCATTGCCCAAGGAGGTGTTTTACCAAACATCCAGGCTGTACTTCTGCCAAAGAAGACACAGAAAGCTGCCAAGTAAAGTCAACACAACAGAAACTTCACTTACAACGGCCCTTTTCAGGGCCACCAACATTTTTCAAAAAGAATCTGATTTTGTTGTACAATTTAGTTGAATGCAGAAAGCAATCTCAAACATAGCTCACTCCCTCTATTTCTCTGTCTTTTTATTTTTCTGTTTTCTTTTTTCTTTGCAAACAATATACAGGTGTCTACTTTCTTATCATATATTACAATAGTTGGTGTGAAAAAAATGAAGAACATTACATGTTTCTTTTTTTTTTCTTTCTTTCTTTTCTTATACAAGTCCAAGAAAATATACAACCATATAACGTATATTCGACGGAAATGCGCAAGCACGAGAGGAAGAAAAACTCAGTTGTTAGTGGTCAATGTTGCATATTTGTATCGTTTGTTGTGTAAATTAGTTGCAGTCCTATATATTATATTATATAATTTACGCACACAAATTACAATCTTTGACCTTATTTTTATATAAATATATTCGTTCGTTCGTTCGTTCGTTCGTTCGTTCGTTCGTTCGTTCGTTCGTTCGTTCGTTCGTTCGTTCGTTCGTTCGTTCGTTCGTTCGTTGTGTGTGTGTCGGTCTTGTCTGTGATCTAGCTGGATTCTTTTCTTCTTCTTCTTCTTCTGCTGTCACATTCTCTTAAATATATAATATATAGTTTGTGTTCTAATACAAAGTACTTATGCGTATATTTATAGTTGTGTAGATTTTTTTTTTTTTTTAAGCTGAAATCAGTTGTATTCGGCAAAATCGTATATAAACAATAAATAATACTTTAACAATGAGCAAGTTTCCCAGTATGCGTGCAGTATACTGGAGAGAATACCGAGACTATAGAGAATACAGAGAATGTAGCTAGAGAATACAAAGACTATAGACATTAAAAAGTGTTCTCTCTGTCGTAAGAACCTTTTCAAGACACTGAGACGAGTGAGACGAGTGACAGTTGGTGTACTGTTATAAGCATGTCTTTATACGAGAAACAGGCGACACGCTCTAAGAAAACGGCTTGCATGTCTATACCAATCGGATACTGATCAAAATGGATGGATGATGTTTTTTTCTTCTTTTTTTTCCTATTTTGCTATTTAATTTACAGAGACTTATTTTCCTGTCAATTATTAATTTCGTGTCAGACTGTTGATTAACCAATTATTTATTATTTGAATAAAGAATAATTCAATTCTTCATTACTCTTGAGTACTTTTTTTTCTGATTTAAATTTTCGTTGACACGATCACAACAAAACAGAATAGAAACAAATGTGTGCCAAATGTTAGCTTGGGGTGAACAATAATTGTTAGCTTCAGTCCAAAAAGGGATTGAAAGCTGTGAAAGTAACTTCCAGATCAGTCCAATCATAATACAGAGATTTCAACCAATCAACGTGAGTTTTATTACACCGAAAGGCCAATCAGTGTCGTGTTTGCAAACATTGCGGCTAGCACAAATACACTAACATTCGAAGTTTTAAAGTATTCTGTCGTGTAATCGTAGATTTTCACAGAGAACATATCGCAATGGCTCGTACAAAGCAGACCGCCCGTAAATCCACTGGAGGAAAAGCTCCAAGAAAACAACTTGCCACCAAGGCCGCCCGTAAGAGCGCACCTGCCACAGGTGGAGTTAAGAAGCCACATAGATACAGGCCAGGAACAGTCGCTCTTCGTGAGATCAGAAGATACCAGAAAAGTACTGAACTCCTCATCAGGAAACTCCCCTTCCAGAGATTAGTTCGTGAAATTGCTCAAGACTTCAAGACTGATCTTCGTTTCCAGAGCTCTGCCGTTATGGCCCTCCAGGAAGCCAGTGAAGCTTACCTCGTTGGTCTTTTCGAGGACACCAACTTGTGTGCAATCCACGCCAAGAGAGTCACCATCATGCCCAAAGACATCCAGTTGGCTCGCAGAATCCGTGGAGAACGTGCTTAAACTGACCTTTACTCTATACAATAACGGCCCTTTTAAGGGCCACCAATATTTTTCAAAAAGAGTCTGAATATGTTGTACATCAAAATCAAATATAGCTGAAACCCCCTCTCCACCATCTTTCTTTATTCTTCTTTCTCCACATCTTTATTCTTCTTTCTTTTTATCTTTTTATTTTGCACTAAGATTAGACCAAGACAGTCAGGTTACTGTATTGAAAGAAGAAGAAACATAAAGAGAAACTTATTTCAAAACATGCAAAGGAAAGAAATAAAAGGATAAATATATAGAGAGAGAGACAGAGAGACATACATATTTTCTTCCAAATCCTACAGAAAAAAAAAAAACAAGAATGTTATACATTTTCTGGTATACCGCCCTGAAAAAAAATAATATACATGTATACATAAATAGAAAAAGGTAAGAAAAAACATACTCCAAGAACAACACAATCCATCTACTAATTGCAGAATTATTAAAATGTATTTCTTTCTAATTTCTGTGGTTATATTTTTCTCTAAAATGCATTTTTCTCAGGTCTTATTTTCTCACTGTTTTTTTTAGATGCTTTTTGTATGTAATTTTTACTTATATTGTGTATTATACTGTGACAACATGAGAAGATTCAATTATTTTATATTTCTGAAATATATTTTCGGTACGGGTCCAAGTAGTCCACCTTAAATTCTCATTGAAAACTTTGTCTTCATCAATTGTGTGTTACAGAAAGAACTTTTTTTTTAATACCTTTATTTTGCGATTAAAATGCAGCTATTTTGGGTGCTCTATGTGCCTTATAAATGATGTGAACATGTGTGCGGATGAATCTTTTTTCCAATTGGTGGAGAAAAATAGGCAAGGCGCAATAATTTATTCATTCAGTGATGTACCAATTGTGGTATTTAAAAAGTGAGGCTGCACTGTGTACATTTCAAAAGCTTATGACTACATGTATAAAGTATTCATATATATGTAGCTGCTAAATTTAGAAAGATTCCTAATTAGTAGTTAAAAGATGAGCATTGATTGTATACATGTAATAATAACATGTTTGAAATGTCAATTTCCCGGGGACATCTTTATTGAAACTGGTAAAGGTGATTTTTAGAAAAATTATTATGCACACCTGTTTTTATTTACAAATTTATCTGTCCATGCTTAACTATTAAAACTGGTATGCTGTAGTTTAGTTTTGCTTTTACTCTCTTAAGTCTGCAGAGTGGACTATCTCTGAAACTGTATCCTTAGAACAAGAAAAAACTGTATAAAAAGATTTTTTTTAAACTAATTGTTTTTAATTGCAATTGCACATTGTTAACTCCTGCTTATGTATGCAGTGTGATATGTTCTTGTATTTTAATTTAAGTAAAAGGAAATAAATCTCTTTCACATTGGAAAATATAAGAAGTATTAATTGATGATGGAGATCATTAGTTATTTGGTCCATCTTTTATAATCTTTGTATTTTTATTTGTATACAGTTTGAAATATTTTATTTTCATATATTTTCAGAGCTTCAATCAAAAAGTGGATTGAAAGTGTACAGAATTCCTACAGAGTTACCTCCCGGATTTAGACGAAAACAACCAATCAGGTCCAACCTATCAAAAATTCAGTGGTATTTCTTTTAGGGCCGCGTTCATGACATATATAGCATAATTTGGATAGTGTTGTCATTCGTTTTATCGAACTTCACAAAGCAAGCAACATGTCAGGAAGAGGTAAAGGAGGAAAAGGTCTAGGTAAAGGAGGCGCCAAACGTCACAGGAAGGTGTTGCGTGATAATATCCAAGGTATCACCAAACCAGCAATCCGTCGTTTAGCAAGAAGAGGTGGTGTCAAACGTATCTCTGGTCTTATCTACGAGGAAACACGTGGTGTCTTGAAAGTCTTTTTGGAAAATGTCATCCGTGATGCTGTCACATACACAGAGCACGCAAAGAGGAAGACTGTCACTGCCATGGATGTTGTCTACGCCCTGAAACGTCAAGGACGTACCCTTTACGGATTCGGAGGTTAAACAGCCAGCTGAAAAATACAAATACAACGGCCCCTTTTCAGGGCCACCAACATATTTCAAAAAGAATCTGCATTTGTTGTACTTAAAAATGAAAATCATAGCTTTCTCTTGTCCAACTTGCCCAACTTTCTTTTCTTTCCTTTTTTCTTTTATTCGCTCATATTGTACTTTTTCATTTTTTATTTTACCCCCATTAAAAAAAGGCAAGCAAGTCTGTGGATACAATATGAATCCCGATTTGTAATGTAAATTACAATTTTATTCTTTATTTCATATTCTTTTATGTCATAAATATATTGCTTAATTTTTCTCCATTGTCAAACATTCAATCTAGTTTATATTGTTTGGTTTTGTTTTTTTTTTATCCCCGCCCCCCTTTCTGTCAACGTTGAATTTATCTGTTCGTGTTTATGTTTTATACAATGGTTCATCAATACATATTCAAGTATAATTTTATTCTAGACACACAAAAAAAAGAGAGGAAGAAACGTATAACCCGTTAAATTTTGTGTATATTTTTAATAACAACCTTTTTTGAAATCGGACTAATCAGATGAAGAATAAAGAAGAGAAAAATAAGAAAGCAAGAAAGAAAGACAAAAAGACAGAATCCAGATATAGATAAATTGTTCATTTTTGGGGTGGGACACAGCTTGATTTAGAAGTTTGTTATGTACAACAATAATAAGACTCTTTTTGAAAAATGTTGGTGGCCCTGAAAAGGGCCGTTTGTGAAGTGAAACTTCTCGTTGTTTACTTGCTGCTGGTGTACTTTGTGACGGCTTTGGTACCTTCACTGACAGCGTGCTTGGCCAATTCACCGGGTAAGAGCAGACGAACTGCAGTCTGGATCTCCCGAGATGTGATGGTAGATCTCTTGTTGTAGTGAGCGAGACGGGAAGCTTCTGCAGCGATTCTCTCAAAGATGTCGTTGACAAAACTGTTCATGATAGACATAGCCTTTGAGGATACTCCAGTGTCTGGGTGAACCTGTCTCAAGACTTTGTAGATGTAGATGGCATAGGATTCTCTCCTCTTCCTCCTCCTTTTCTTGTCACCGCCGGGTCGGGCAGTCTTTGCCTTTGTTACGGCCTTTTTGGCTCCTTTGGTTCCAACTTTTGGTGGCATTTTGACAGATGTATACTCTCTGAAATGTAATCAGTGAATGATGGCCGTTAATAAAAATTTCTATTTATACTCGGCAAAACGGATTGAAAGTTTTTACTTAACGCGAACTTCGGAGAGAGCACCTTCTAACATTCAACCTAACTACCTGGAAGAAGCGATGATTTGATTGGTTTAGAACTGAAACATCTTTCAATCCGTTTTGCGGGTATAAATAGTAAACTACCACCTCTTGGGATAATCATTGTTTATACTTGTTCAAGTCAAACAACGTATTAAATCAAAATGTCAGGACGAGGAAAAGGAGGAAAAGCAAAAGCAAAGGCAAAGTCTAGGTCATCCCGTGCCGGACTTCAGTTCCCAGTAGGTCGTATCCACAGACTTTTGAGGAAAGGAAACTACGCCGAGAGAGTTGGTGCCGGAGCACCAGTCTACCTTGCCGCTGTCTTGGAATACTTAGCAGCTGAGGTTTTGGAGTTGGCAGGAAATGCTGCCCGTGACAACAAGAAGAGCAGAATCATCCCCCGTCATCTCCAGTTGGCCATCAGAAACGACGAAGAATTGAACAAACTTCTCTCTGGTGTAACCATTGCCCAAGGAGGTGTTTTACCAAACATCCAGGCTGTACTTCTGCCAAAGAAGACACAGAAAGCTGCCAAGTAAAGTCAACACAACAGAAACTTCACTTACAACGGCCCTTTTCAGGGCCACCAACATTTTTCAAAAAGAATCTGATTTTGTTGTACAATTTAGTTGAATGCAGAAAGCAATCTCAAACATAGCTCACTCCCTCTATTTCTCTGTCTTTTTATTTTTCTGTTTTCTTTTTTCTTTGCAAACAATATACAGGTGTCTACTTTCTTATCATATATTACAATAGTTGGTGTGAAAAAAATGAAGAACATTACATGTTTCTTTTTTTTTTCTTTCTTTCTTTTCTTATACAAGTCCAAGAAAATATACAACCATATAACGTATATTCGACGGAAATGCGCAAGCACGAGAGGAAGAAAAACTCAGTTGTTAGTGGTCAATGTTGCATATTTGTATCGTTTGTTGTGTAAATTAGTTGCAGTCCTATATATTATATTATATAATTTACGCACACAAATTACAATCTTTGACCTTATTTTTATATAAATATATTCGTTCGTTCGTTCGTTCGTTCGTTCGTTCGTTCGTTCGTTCGTTCGTTCGTTCGTTCGTTCGTTCGTTCGTTCGTTCGTTCGTTCGTTGTGTGTGTGTCGGTCTTGTCTGTGATCTAGCTGGATTCTTTTCTTCTTCTTCTTCTTCTGCTGTCACATTCTCTTAAATATATAATATATAGTTTGTGTTCTAATACAAAGTACTTATGCGTATATTTATAGTTGTGTAGATTTTTTTTTTTTTTTAAGCTGAAATCAGTTGTATTCGGCAAAATCGTATATAAACAATAAATAATACTTTAACAATGAGCAAGTTTCCCAGTATGCGTGCAGTATACTGGAGAGAATACCGAGACTATAGAGAATACAGAGAATGTAGCTAGAGAATACAAAGACTATAGACATTAAAAAGTGTTCTCTCTGTCGTAAGAACCTTTTCAAGACACTGAGACGAGTGAGACGAGTGACAGTTGTGTACTGTTATAAGCATGTCTTTATACGAGAAACAGGCGACACGCTCTAAGAAAACGGCTGCATGTCTATACCAATCGGATACTGATCAAAATGGATGGATGATGTTTTTTTCTTCTTTTTTTTCCTATTTTGCTATTTAATTTACAGAGACTTATTTTCCTGTCAATTATTAATTTCGTGTCAGACTGTTGATTAACCAATTATTTATTATTTGAATAAAGAATAATTCAATTCTTCATTACTCTTGAGTACTTTTTTTTCTGATTTAAATTTTCGTTGACACGATCACAACAAAACAGAATAGAAACAAATGTGTGCCAAATGTTAGCTTGGGTGTGAACAATAATTGTTAGCTTCAGTCCAAAAAGGGATTGAAAGCTGTGAAAGTAACTTCCAGATCAGTCCAATCATAATACAGAGATTTCAACCAATCAACGTGAGTTTTATTACACCGAAAGGCCAATCAGTGTCGTGTTTGCAAACATTGCGGCTAGCACAAATACACTAACATTCGAAGTTTTAAAGTATTCTGTCGTGTAATCGTAGATTTTCACAGAGAACATATCGCAATGGCTCGTACAAAGCAGACCGCCCGTAAATCCACTGGAGGAAAAGCTCCAAGAAAACAACTTGCCACCAAGGCCGCCCGTAAGAGCGCACCTGCCACAGGTGGAGTTAAGAAGCCACATAGATACAGGCCAGGAACAGTCGCTCTTCGTGAGATCAGAAGATACCAGAAAAGTACTGAACTCCTCATCAGGAAACTCCCCTTCCAGAGATTAGTTCGTGAAATTGCTCAAGACTTCAAGACTGATCTTCGTTTCCAGAGCTCTGCCGTTATGGCCCTCCAGGAAGCCAGTGAAGCTTACCTCGTTGGTCTTTTCGAGGACACCAACTTGTGTGCAATCCACGCCAAGAGAGTCACCATCATGCCCAAAGACATCCAGTTGGCTCGCAGAATCCGTGGAGAACGTGCTTAAACTGACCTTTACTCTATACAATAACGGCCCTTTTAAGGGCCACCAATATTTTTCAAAAAGAGTCTGAATATGTTGTACATCAAAATCAAATATAGCTGAAACCCCCTCTCCACCATCTTTCTTTATTCTTCTTTCTCCACATCTTTATTCTTCTTTCTTTTTATCTTTTTATTTTGCACTAAGATTAGACCAAGACAGTCAGGTTACTGTATTGAAAGAAGAAGAAACATAAAGAGAAACTTATTTCAAAACATGCAAAGGAAAGAAATAAAAGGATAAATATATAGAGAGAGAGACAGAGAGACATACATATTTTCTTCCAAATCCTACAGAAAAAAAAAAACAAGAATGTTATACATTTTCTGGTATACCGCCCTGAAAAAAAATAATATACATGTATACATAAATAGAAAAAGGTAAGAAAAAACATACTCCAAGAACAACACAATCCATCTACTAATTGCAGAATTATTAAAATGTATTTCTTTCTAATTTCTGTGGTTATATTTTTCTCTAAAATGCATTTTTCTCAGGTCTTATTTTCTCACTGTTTTTTTTAGATGCTTTTTGTATGTAATTTTTACTTATATTGTGTATTATACTGTGACAACATGAGAAGATTCAATTATTTTATATTTCTGAAATATATTTTCGGTACGGGTCCAAGTAGTCCACCTTAAATTCTCATTGAAAACTTTGTCTTCATCAATTGTGTGTTACAGAAAGAACTTTTTTTTTAATACCTTTATTTTGCGATTAAAATGCAGCTATTTTGGGTGCTCTATGTGCCTTATAAATGATGTGAACATGTGTGCGGATGAATCTTTTTTCCCAATTGGTGGAGAAAAATAGGCAAGGCGCAATAATTTATTCATTCAGTGATGTACCAATTGTGGTATTTAAAAAGTGAGGCTGCACTGTGTACATTTCAAAAGCTTATGACTACATGTATAAAGTATTCATATATATGTAGCTGCTAAATTTAGAAAGATTCCTAATTAGTAGTTAAAAGATGAGCATTGATTGTATACATGTAATAATAACATGTTTGAAATGTCAATTTCCCGGGACATCTTTATTGAAACTGGTAAAGGTGATTTTTAGAAAAATTATTATGCACACCTGTTTTTATTTACAAATTTATCTGTCCATGCTTAACTATTAAAACTGGTATGCTGTAGTTTAGTTTTGCTTTTACTCTCTTAAGTCTGCAGAGTGGACTATCTCTGAAACTGTATCCTTAGAACAAGAAAAAACTGTATAAAAAGATTTTTTTTAAACTAATTGTTTTTAATTGCAATTGCACATTGTTAACTCCTGCTTATGTATGCAGTGTGATATGTTCTTGTATTTTAATTTAAGTAAAAGGAAATAAATCTCTTTCACATTGGAAAATATAAGAAGTATTAATTGATGATGGAGATCATTAGTTATTTGGTCCATCTTTTATAATCTTTGTATTTTTATTTGTATACAGTTTGAAATATTTTATTTTCATATATTTTCAGAGCTTCAATCAAAAAGTGGATTGAAAGTGTACAGAATTCCTACAGAGTTACCTCCCGGATTTAGACGAAAACAACCAATCAGGTCCAACCTATCAAAAATTCAGTGGTATTTCTTTTAGGGCCGCGTTCATGACATATATAGCATAATTTGGATAGTGTTGTCATTCGTTTTATCGAACTTCACAAAGCAAGCAACATGTCAGGAAGAGGTAAAGGAGGAAAAGGTCTAGGTAAAGGAGGCGCCAAACGTCACAGGAAGGTGTTGCGTGATAATATCCAAGGTATCACCAAACCAGCAATCCGTCGTTTAGCAAGAAGAGGTGGTGTCAAACGTATCTCTGGTCTTATCTACGAGGAAACACGTGGTGTCTTGAAAGTCTTTTTGGAAAATGTCATCCGTGATGCTGTCACATACACAGAGCACGCAAAGAGGAAGACTGTCACTGCCATGGATGTTGTCTACGCCCTGAAACGTCAAGGACGTACCCTTTACGGATTCGGAGGTTAAACAGCCAGCTGAAAAATACAAATACAACGGCCCTTTTCAGGGCCACCAACATATTTCAAAAAGAATCTGCATTTGTTGTACTTAAAAATGAAAATCATAGCTTTCTCTTGTCCAACTTGCCCAACTTTCTTTTCTTTCCTTTTTTCTTTTATTCGCTCATATTGTACTTTTTCATTTTTTATTTTACCCCCATTAAAAAAAGGCAAGCAAGTCTGTGGATACAATATGAATCCCGATTTGTAATGTAAATTACAATTTTATTCTTTATTTCATATTCTTTTATGTCATAAATATATTGCTTAATTTTTCTCCATTGTCAAACATTCAATCTAGTTTATATTGTTTGGTTTTGTTTTTTTTTTATCCCCGCCCCCCTTTCTGTCAACGTTGAATTTATCTGTTCGTGTTTATGTTTTATACAATGGTTCATCAATACATATTCAAGTATAATTTTATTCTAGACACACAAAAAAAAGAGAGGAAGAAACGTATAACCCGTTAAATTTTGTGTATATTTTTAATAACAACCTTTTTTGAAATCGGACTAATCAGATGAAGAATAAAGAAGAGAAAAAATAAGAAAGCAAGAAAGAAAGACAAAAAGACAGAATCCAGATATAGATAAATTGTTCATTTTTGGGGTGGGACACAGCTTGATTTAGAAGTTTGTTATGTACAACAATAATAAGACTCTTTTTGAAAAATGTTGGTGGCCCTGAAAAGGGCCGTTTGTGAAGTGAAACTTCTCGTTGTTTACTTGCTGCTGGTGTACTTTGTGACGGCTTTGGTACCTTCACTGACAGCGTGCTTGGCCAATTCACCGGGTAAGAGCAGACGAACTGCAGTCTGGATCTCCCGAGATGTGATGGTAGATCTCTTGTTGTAGTGAGCGAGACGGGAAGCTTCTGCAGCGATTCTCTCAAAGATGTCGTTGACAAAACTGTTCATGATAGACATAGCCTTTGAGGATACTCCAGTGTCTGGGTGAACCTGTCTCAAGACTTTGTAGATGTAGATGGCATAGGATTCTCTCCTCTTCCTCCTCCTTTTCTTGTCACCGCCGGGTCGGGCAGTCTTTGCCTTTGTTACGGCCTTTTTGGCTCCTTTGGTTCCAACTTTTGGTGGCATTTTGACAGATGTATACTCTCTGAAATGTAATCAGTGAATGATGGCCGTTAATAAAAATTTCTATTTATACTCGGCAAAACGGATTGAAAGTTTTTACTTAACGCGAACTTCGGAGAGAGCACCTTCTAACATTCAACCTAACTACCTGGAAGAAGCGATGATTTGATTGGTTTAGAACTGAAACATCTTTCAATCCGTTTTGCGGGTATAAATAGTAAACTACCACCTCTTGGGATAATCATTGTTTATACTTGTTCAAGTCAAACAACGTATTAAATCAAAATGTCAGGACGAGGAAAAGGAGGAAAAGCAAAAGCAAAGGCAAAGTCTAGGTCATCCCGTGCCGGACTTCAGTTCCCAGTAGGTCGTATCCACAGACTTTTGAGGAAAGGAAACTACGCCGAGAGAGTTGGTGCCGGAGCACCAGTCTACCTTGCCGCTGTCTTGGAATACTTAGCAGCTGAGGTTTTGGAGTTGGCAGGAAATGCTGCCCGTGACAACAAGAAGAGCAGAATCATCCCCCGTCATCTCCAGTTGGCCATCAGAAACGACGAAGAATTGAACAAACTTCTCTCTGGTGTAACCATTGCCCAAGGAGGTGTTTTACCAAACATCCAGGCTGTACTTCTGCCAAAGAAGACACAGAAAGCTGCCAAGTAAAGTCAACACAACAGAAACTTCACTTACAACGGCCCTTTTCAGGGCCACCAACATTTTTCAAAAAGAATCTGATTTTGTTGTACAATTTAGTTGAATGCAGAAAGCAATCTCAAACATAGCTCACTCCCTCTATTTCTCTGTCTTTTTATTTTTCTGTTTTCTTTTTTCTTTGCAAACAATATACAGGTGTCTACTTTCTTATCATATATTACAATAGTTGGTGTGAAAAAAATGAAGAACATTACATGTTTCTTTTTTTTTTCTTTCTTTCTTTTCTTATACAAGTCCAAGAAAATATACAACCATATAACGTATATTCGACGGAAATGCGCAAGCACGAGAGGAAGAAAAACTCAGTTGTTAGTGGTCAATGTTGCATATTTGTATCGTTTGTTGTGTAAATTAGTTGCAGTCCTATATATTATATTATATAATTTACGCACACAAATTACAATCTTTGACCTTATTTTTATATAAATATATTCGTTCGTTCGTTCGTTCGTTCGTTCGTTCGTTCGTTCGTTCGTTCGTTCGTTCGTTCGTTCGTTCGTTCGTTCGTTCGTTCGTTCGTTCGTTGTGTGTGTGTCGGTCTTGTCTGTGATCTAGCTGGATTCTTTTCTTCTTCTTCTTCTTCTGCTGTCACATTCTCTTAAATATATAATATATAGTTTGTGTTCTAATACAAAGTACTTATGCGTATATTTATAGTTGTGTAGATTTTTTTTTTTTTTTTAAGCTGAAATCAGTTGTATTCGGCAAAATCGTATATAAACAATAAATAATACTTTAACAATGAGCAAGTTTCCCAGTATGCGTGCAGTATACTGGAGAGAATACCGAGACTATAGAGAATACAGAGAATGTAGCTAGAGAATACAAAGACTATAGACATTAAAAAGTGTTCTCTCTGTCGTAAGAACCTTTTCAAGACACTGAGACGAGTGAGACGAGTGACAGTTGTGTACTGTTATAAGCATGTCTTTATACGAGAAACAGGCGACACGCTCTAAGAAAACGGCTGCATGTCTATACCAATCGGATACTGATCAAAATGGATGGATGATGTTTTTTTCTTCTTTTTTTTCCTATTTTGCTATTTAATTTACAGAGACTTATTTTCCTGTCAATTATTAATTTCGTGTCAGACTGTTGATTAACCAATTATTTATTATTTGAATAAAGAATAATTCAATTCTTCATTACTCTTGAGTACTTTTTTTTCTGATTTAAATTTTCGTTGACACGATCACAACAAAACAGAATAGAAACAAATGTGTGCCAAATGTTAGCTTGGGGTGAACAATAATTGTTAGCTTCAGTCCAAAAAGGATTGAAAGCTGTGAAAGTAACTTCCAGATCAGTCCAATCATAATACAGAGATTTCAACCAATCAACGTGAGTTTTATTACACCGAAAGGCCAATCAGTGTCGTGTTTGCAAACATTGCGGCTAGCACAAATACACTAACATTCGAAGTTTTAAAGTATTCTGTCGTGTAATCGTAGATTTTCACAGAGAACATATCGCAATGGCTCGTACAAAGCAGACCGCCCGTAAATCCACTGGAGGAAAAGCTCCAAGAAAACAACTTGCCACCAAGGCCGCCCGTAAGAGCGCACCTGCCACAGGTGGAGTTAAGAAGCCACATAGATACAGGCCAGGAACAGTCGCTCTTCGTGAGATCAGAAGATACCAGAAAAGTACTGAACTCCTCATCAGGAAACTCCCCTTCCAGAGATTAGTTCGTGAAATTGCTCAAGACTTCAAGACTGATCTTCGTTTCCAGAGCTCTGCCGTTATGGCCCTCCAGGAAGCCAGTGAAGCTTACCTCGTTGGTCTTTTCGAGGACACCAACTTGTGTGCAATCCACGCCAAGAGAGTCACCATCATGCCCAAAGACATCCAGTTGGCTCGCAGAATCCGTGGAGAACGTGCTTAAACTGACCTTTACTCTATACAATAACGGCCCTTTTAAGGGCCACCAATATTTTTCAAAAAGAGTCTGAATATGTTGTACATCAAAATCAAATATAGCTGAAACCCCCTCTCCACCATCTTTCTTTATTCTTCTTTCTCCACATCTTTATTCTTCTTTCTTTTTATCTTTTTATTTTGCACTAAGATTAGACCAAGACAGTCAGGTTACTGTATTGAAAGAAGAAGAAACATAAAGAGAAACTTATTTCAAAACATGCAAAGGAAAGAAATAAAAGGATAAATATATAGAGAGAGAGACAGAGAGACATACATATTTTCTTCCAAATCCTACAGAAAAAAAAAAACAAGAATGTTATACATTTTCTGGTATACCGCCCTGAAAAAAAATAATATACATGTATACATAAATAGAAAAAGGTAAGAAAAAACATACTCCAAGAACAACACAATCCATCTACTAATTGCAGAATTATTAAAATGTATTTCTTTCTAATTTCTGTGGTTATATTTTTCTCTAAAATGCATTTTTCTCAGGTCTTATTTTCTCACTGTTTTTTTTAGATGCTTTTTGTATGTAATTTTTACTTATATTGTGTATTATACTGTGACAACATGAGAAGATTCAATTATTTTATATTTCTGAAATATATTTTCGGTACGGGTCCAAGTAGTCCACCTTAAATTCTCATTGAAAACTTTGTCTTCATCAATTGTGTGTTACAGAAAGAACTTTTTTTTTAATACCTTTATTTTGCGATTAAAATGCAGCTATTTTGGGTGCTCTATGTGCCTTATAAATGATGTGAACATGTGTGCGGATGAATCTTTTTTCCCAATTGGTGGAGAAAAATAGGCAAGGCGCAATAATTTATTCATTCAGTGATGTACCAATTGTGGTATTTAAAAAGTGAGGCTGCACTGTGTACATTTCAAAAGCTTATGACTACATGTATAAAGTATTCATATATATGTAGCTGCTAAATTTAGAAAGATTCCTAATTAGTAGTTAAAAGATGAGCATTGATTGTATACATGTAATAATAACATGTTTGAAATGTCAATTTCCCGGGACATCTTTATTGAAACTGGTAAAGGTGATTTTTAGAAAAATTATTATGCACACCTGTTTTTATTTACAAATTTATCTGTCCATGCTTAACTATTAAAACTGGTATGCTGTAGTTTAGTTTTGCTTTTACTCTCTTAAGTCTGCAGAGTGGACTATCTCTGAAACTGTATCCTTAGAACAAGAAAAAACTGTATAAAAAGATTTTTTTTAAACTAATTGTTTTTAATTGCAATTGCACATTGTTAACTCCTGCTTATGTATGCAGTGTGATATGTTCTTGTATTTTAATTTAAGTAAAAGGAAATAAATCTCTTTCACATTGGAAAATATAAGAAGTATTAATTGATGATGGAGATCATTAGTTATTTGGTCCATCTTTTATAATCTTTGTATTTTTATTTGTATACAGTTTGAAATATTTTATTTTCATATATTTTCAGAGCTTCAATCAAAAAGTGGATTGAAAGTGTACAGAATTCCTACAGAGTTACCTCCCGGATTTAGACGAAAACAACCAATCAGGTCCAACCTATCAAAAATTCAGTGGTATTTCTTTTAGGGCCGCGTTCATGACATATATAGCATAATTTGGATAGTGTTGTCATTCGTTTTATCGAACTTCACAAAGCAAGCAACATGTCAGGAAGAGGTAAAGGAGGAAAAGGTCTAGGTAAAGGAGGCGCCAAACGTCACAGGAAGGTGTTGCGTGATAATATCCAAGGTATCACCAAACCAGCAATCCGTCGTTTAGCAAGAAGAGGTGGTGTCAAACGTATCTCTGGTCTTATTCTACGAGGAAACACGTGGTGTCTTGAAAGTCTTTTTGGAAAATGTCATCCGTGATGCTGTCACATACACAGAGCACGCAAAGAGGAAGACTGTCACTGCCATGGATGTTGTCTACGCCCTGAAACGTCAAGGACGTACCCTTTACGGATTCGGAGGTTAAACAGCCAGCTGAAAAATACAAATACAACGGCCCTTTTCAGGGCCACCAACATATTTCAAAAAGAATCTGCATTTGTTGTACTTAAAAATGAAAATCATAGCTTTCTCTTGTCCAACTTGCCCAACTTTCTTTTCTTTCCTTTTTTCTTTTATTCGCTCATATTGTACTTTTTCATTTTTTATTTTAACCCCCATTAAAAAAAGGCAAGCAAGTCTGTGGATACAATATGAATCCCGATTTGTAATGTAAATTACAATTTTATTCTTTATTTCATATTCTTTTATGTCATAAATATATTGCTTAATTTTTCTCCATTGTCAAACATTCAATCTAGTTTATATTGTTTGGTTTTGTTTTTTTTTTATCCCCGCCCCCCTTTCTGTCAACGTTGAATTTATCTGTTCGTGTTTATGTTTTATACAATGGTTCATCAATACATATTCAAGTATAATTTTATTCTAGACACACAAAAAAAAGAGAGGAAGAAACGTATAACCCGTTAAATTTTGTGTATATTTTTAATAACAACCTTTTTGAAATCGGACTAATCAGATGAAGAATAAAGAAGAGAAAAATAAGAAAGCAAGAAAGAAAGACAAAAAGACAGAATCCAGATATAGATAAATTGTTCATTTTTGGGGTGGGACACAGCTTGATTTAGAAGTTTGTTATGTACAACAATAATAAGACTCTTTTTGAAAAATGTTGGTGGCCCTGAAAAGGGCCGTTTGTGAAGTGAAACTTCTCGTTGTTTACTTGCTGCTGGTGTACTTTGTGACGGCTTTGGTACCTTCACTGACAGCGTGCTTGGCCAATTCACCGGGTAAGAGCAGACGAACTGCAGTCTGGATCTCCCGAGATGTGATGGTAGATCTCTTGTTGTAGTGAGCGAGACGGGAAGCTTCTGCAGCGATTCTCTCAAAGATGTCGTTGACAAAACTGTTCATGATAGACATAGCCTTTGAGGATACTCCAGTGTCTGGGTGAACCTGTCTCAAGACTTTGTAGATGTAGATGGCATAGGATTCTCTCCTCTTCCTCCTCCTTTTCTTGTCACCCCGCCGGGTCGGGCAGTCTTTGCCTTTGTTACGGCCTTTTTGGCTCCTTTGGTTCCAACTTTTGGTGGCATTTTGACAGATGTATACTCTCTGAAATGTAATCAGTGAATGATGGCCGTTAATAAAAATTTCTATTTATACTCGGCAAAACGGATTGAAAGTTTTTACTTAACGCGAACTTCGGAGAGAGCACCTTCTAACATTCAACCTAACTACCTGGAAGAAGCGATGATTTGATTGGTTTAGAACTGAAACATCTTTCAATCCGTTTTGCGGGTATAAATAGTAAACTACCACCTCTTGGGATAATCATTGTTTATACTTGTTCAAGTCAAACAACGTATTAAATCAAAATGTCAGGACGAGGAAAAGGAGGAAAAGCAAAAGCAAAGGCAAAGTCTAGGTCATCCCGTGCCGGACTTCAGTTCCCAGTAGGTCGTATCCACAGACTTTTGAGGAAAGGAAACTACGCCGAGAGAGTTGGTGCCGGAGCACCAGTCTACCTTGCCGCTGTCTTGGAATACTTAGCAGCTGAGGTTTTGGAGTTGGCAGGAAATGCTGCCCGTGACAACAAGAAGAGCAGAATCATCCCCCGTCATCTCCAGTTGGCCATCAGAAACGACGAAGAATTGAAACAAACTTCTCTCTGGTGTAACCATTGCCCAAGGAGGTGTTTTACCAAACATCCAGGCTGTACTTCTGCCAAAGAAGACACAGAAAGCTGCCAAGTAAAGTCAACACAACAGAAACTTCACTTACAACGGCCCTTTTCAGGGCCCACCAACATTTTTCAAAAAGAATCTGATTTTGTTGTACAATTTAGTTGAATGCAGAAAGCAATCTCAAACATAGCTCACTCCCTCTATTTCTCTGTCTTTTTATTTTTCTGTTTTCTTTTTTCTTTGCAAACAATATACAGGTGTCTACTTTCTTATCATATATTACAATAGTTGGTGTGAAAAAAAATGAAGAACATTACATGTTTCTTTTTTTTTTCTTTCTTTCTTTTCTTATACAAGTCCAAGAAAATATACAACCATATAACGTATATTCGACGGAAATGCGCAAGCACGAGAGGAAGAAAAACTCAGTTGTTAGTGGTCAATGTTGCATATTTGTATCGTTTGTTGTGTAAATTAGTTGCAGTCCTATATATTATATTATATAATTTACGCACACAAATTACAATCTTTGACCTTATTTTTATATAAATATATTCGTTCGTTCGTTCGTTCGTTCGTTCGTTCGTTCGTTCGTTCGTTCGTTCGTTCGTTCGTTCGTTCGTTCGTTCGTTCGTTCGTTCGTTCGTTGTGTGTGTGTCGGTCTTGTCTGTGATCTAGCTGGATTCTTTTCTTCTTCTTCTTCTTCTGCTGTCACATTCTCTTAAATATATAATATATAGTTTGTGTTCTAATACAAAGTACTTATGCGTATATTTATAGTTGTGTAGATTTTTTTTTTTTTTTAAGCTGAAATCAGTTGTATTCGGCAAAATCGTATATAAACAATAAATAATACTTTAACAATGAGCAAGTTTCCCAGTATGCGTGCAGTATACTGGAGAGAATACCGAGACTATAGAGAATACAGAGAATGTAGCTAGAGAATACAAAGACTATAGACATTAAAAAGTGTTCTCTCTGTCGTAAGAACCTTTTCAAGACACTGAGACGAGTGAGACGAGTGACAGTTGTGTACTGTTATAAGCATGTCTTTATACGAGAAACAGGCGACACGCTCTAAGAAAACGGCTGCATGTCTATACCAATCGGATACTGATCAAAATGGATGGATGATGTTTTTTTCTTCTTTTTTTTCCTATTTTGCTATTTAATTTACAGAGACTTATTTTCCTGTCAATTATTAATTTCGTGTCAGACTGTTGATTAACCAATTATTTATTATTTGAATAAAGAATAATTCAATTCTTCATTACTCTTGAGTACTTTTTTTTCTGATTTAAATTTTCGTTGACACGATCACAACAAAACAGAATAGAAACAAATGTGTGCCAAATGTTAGCTTGGGGTGAACAATAATTGTTAGCTTCAGTCCAAAAAGGGATTGAAAGCTGTGAAAGTAACTTCCAGATCAGTCCAATCATAATACAGAGATTTCAACCAATCAACGTGAGTTTTATTACACCGAAAGGCCAATCAGTGTCGTGTTTGCAAACATTGCGGCTAGCACAAATACACTAACATTCGAAGTTTTAAAGTATTCTGTCGTGTAATCGTAGATTTTCACAGAGAACATATCGCAATGGCTCGTACAAAGCAGACCGCCCGTAAATCCACTGGAGGAAAAGCTCCAAGAAAACAACTTGCCACCAAGGCCGCCCGTAAGAGCGCACCTGCCACAGGTGGAGTTAAGAAGCCACATAGATACAGGCCAGGAACAGTCGCTCTTCGTGAGATCAGAAGATACCAGAAAAGTACTGAACTCCTCATCAGGAAACTCCCCTTCCAGAGATTAGTTCGTGAAATTGCTCAAGACTTCAAGACTGATCTTCGTTTCCAGAGCTCTGCCGTTATGGCCCTCCAGGAAGCCAGTGAAGCTTACCTCGTTGGTCTTTTCGAGGACACCAACTTGTGTGCAATCCACGCCAAGAGAGTCACCATCATGCCCAAAGACATCCAGTTGGCTCGCAGAATCCGTGGAGAACGTGCTTAAACTGACCTTTACTCTATACAATAACGGCCCTTTTAAGGGCCACCAATATTTTTCAAAAAGAGTCTGAATATGTTGTACATCAAAATCAAATATAGCTGAAACCCCCTCTCCACCATCTTTCTTTATTCTTCTTTCTCCACATCTTTATTCTTCTTTCTTTTTATCTTTTTATTTTGCACTAAGATTAGACCAAGACAGTCAGGTTACTGTATTGAAAGAAGAAGAAACATAAAGAGAAACTTATTTCAAAACATGCAAAGGAAAGAAATAAAAGGATAAATATATAGAGAGAGAGACAGAGAGACATACATATTTTCTTCCAAATCCTACAGAAAAAAAAAAACAAGAATGTTATACATTTTCTGGTATACCGCCCTGAAAAAAAATAATATACATGTATACATAAATAGAAAAAGGTAAGAAAAAACATACTCCAAGAACAACACAATCCATCTACTAATTGCAGAATTATTAAAATGTATTTCTTTCTAATTTCTGTGGTTATATTTTTCTCTAAAATGCATTTTTCTCAGGTCTTATTTTCTCACTGTTTTTTTTAGATGCTTTTTGTATGTAATTTTTACTTATATTGTGTATTATACTGTGACAACATGAGAAGATTCAATTATTTTATATTTCTGAAATATATTTTCGGTACGGGTCCAAGTAGTCCACCTTAAATTCTCATTGAAAACTTTGTCTTCATCAATTGTGTGTTACAGAAAGAACTTTTTTTTTAATACCTGTTATTTTGCGATTAAAATGCAGCTATTTTGGGTGCTCTATGTGCCTTATAAATGATGTGAACATGTGTGCGGATGAATCTTTTTTCCCAATTGGTGGAGAAAAATAGGCAAGGCGCAATAATTTATTCATTCAGTGATGTACCAATTGTGGTATTTAAAAAGTGAGGCTGCACTGTGTACATTTCAAAAGCTTATGACTACATGTATAAAGTATTCATATATATGTAGCTGCTAAATTTAGAAAGATTCCTAATTAGTAGTTAAAAGATGAGCATTGATTGTATACATGTAATAATAACATGTTTGAAATGTCAATTTCCCGGGACATCTTTATTGAAACTGGTAAAGGTGATTTTTAGAAAAATTATTATGCACACCTGTTTTTATTTACAAATTTATCTGTCCATGCTTAACTATTAAAACTGGTATGCTGTAGTTTAGTTTTGCTTTTACTCTCTTAAGTCTGCAGAGTGGACTATCTCTGAAACTGTATCCTTAGAACAAGAAAAAACTGTATAAAAAGATTTTTTTAAAACTAATTGTTTTTAATTGCAATTGCACATTGTTAACTCCTGCTTATGTATGCAGTGTGATATGTTCTTGTATTTTAATTTAAGTAAAAGGAAATAAATCTCTTTCACATTGGAAAATATAAGAAGTATTAATTGATGATGGAGATCATTAGTTATTTGGTCCATCTTTTATAATCTTTGTATTTTTATTTGTATACAGTTTGAAATATTTTATTTTCATATATTTTCAGAGCTTCAATCAAAAAGTGGATTGAAAGTGTACAGAATTCCTACAGAGTTACCTCCCGGATTTAGACGAAAACAACCAATCAGGTCCAACCTATCAAAAATTCAGTGGTATTTCTTTTAGGGCCGCGTTCATGACATATATAGCATAATTTGGATAGTGTTGTCATTCGTTTTATCGAACTTCACAAAGCAAGCAACATGTCAGGAAGAGGTAAAGGAGGAAAAGGTCTAGGTAAAGGAGGCGCCAAACGTCACAGGAAGGTGTTGCGTGATAATATCCAAGGTATCACCAAACCAGCAATCCGTCGTTTAGCAAGAAGAGGTGGTGTCAAACGTATCTCTGGTCTTATCTACGAGGAAACACGTGGTGTCTTGAAAGTCTTTTTGGAAAATGTCATCCGTGATGCTGTCACATACACAGAGCACGCAAAGAGGAAGACTGTCACTGCCATGGATGTTGTCTACGCCCTGAAACGTCAAGGACGTACCCTTTACGGATTCGGAGGTTAAACAGCCAGCTGAAAAATACAAATACAACGGCCCTTTTCAGGGCCACCAACATATTTCAAAAAGAATCTGCATTTGTTGTACTTAAAAATGAAAATCATAGCTTTCTCTTGTCCAACTTGCCCAACTTTCTTTTCTTTCCTTTTTTCTTTTATTCGCTCATATTGTACTTTTTCATTTTTTATTTTACCCCCATTAAAAAAAGGCAAGCAAGTCTGTGGATACAATATGAATCCCGATTTGTAATGTAAATTACAATTTTATTCTTTATTTCATATTCTTTTATGTCATAAATATATTGCTTAATTTTTCTCCATGTCAAACATTCAATCTAGTTTATATTGTTTGGTTTTGTTTTTTTTTTATCCCCGCCCCCCTTTCTGTCAACGTTGAATTTATCTGTTCGTGTTTATGTTTTATACAATGGTTCATCAATACATATTCAAGTATAATTTTATTCTAGACACACAAAAAAAAGAGAGGAAGAAACGTATAACCCGTTAAATTTTTGTGTATATTTTTAATAACAACCTTTTTTGAAATCGGACTAATCAGATGAAGAATAAAGAAGAGAAAAATAAGAAAGCAAGAAAGAAAGACAAAAAGACAGAATCCAGATATAGATAAATTGTTCATTTTTGGGGTGGGACACAGCTTGATTTAGAAGTTTGTTATGTACAACAATAATAAGACTCTTTTTGAAAATGTTGGTGGCCCTGAAAAGGGCCGTTTGTGAAGTGAAACTTCTCGTTGTTTACTTGCTGCTGGTGTACTTTGTGACGGCTTTGGTACCTTCACTGACAGCGTGCTTGGCCAATTCACCGGGTAAGAGCAGACGAACTGCAGTCTGGATCTCCCGAGATGTGATGGTAGATCTCTTGTTGTAGTGAGCGAGACGGGAAGCTTCTGCAGCGATTCTCTCAAAGATGTCGTTGACAAAACTGTTCATGATAGACATAGCCTTTGAGGATACTCCAGTGTCTGGGTGAACCTGTCTCAAGACTTTGTAGATGTAGATGGCATAGGATTCTCTCCTCTTCCTCCTCCTTTTCTTGTCACCGCCGGGTCGGGCAGTCTTTGCCTTTGTTACGGCCTTTTTGGCTCCTTTGGTTCCAACTTTTGGTGGCATTTTGACAGATGTATACTCTCTGAAATGTAATCAGTGAATGATGGCCGTTAATAAAAATTTCTATTTATACTCGGCAAAACGGATTGAAAGTTTTTACTTAACGCGAACTTCGGAGAGAGCACCTTCTAACATTCAACCTAACTACCTGGAAGAAGCGATGATTTGATTGGTTTAGAACTGAAACATCTTTCAATCCGTTTTGCGGGTATAAATAGTAAAACTACCACCTCTTGGGATAATCATTGTTTATACTTGTTCAAGTCAAACAACGTATTAAATCAAAATGTCAGGACGAGGAAAAGGAGGAAAAGCAAAAGCAAAGGCAAAGTCTAGGTCATCCCGTGCCGGACTTCAGTTCCCAGTAGGTCGTATCCACAGACTTTTGAGGAAAGAAACTACGCCGAGAGAGTTGGTGCCGGAGCACCAGTCTACCTTGCCGCTGTCTTGGAATACTTAGCAGCTGAGGTTTTGGAGTTGCAGGAAATGCTGCCCGTGACAACAAGAAGAGCAGAATCATCCCCCGTCATCTCCAGTTGGCCATCAGAAACGACGAAGAATTGAACAAACTTCTCTCTGGTGTAACCATTGCCCAAGGAGGTGTTTTTACCAAACATCCAGCTGTCGTACTTCTGCCAAAGAAGACACAGAAAGCTGCCAAGTAAAGTCAACACAACAGAAACTTCACTTACAACGGCCCTTTTCAGGGCCACAAACATTTTTCAAAAAGAATCTGATTTTGTTGTACAATTTAGTTGAATGCAGAAAGCAATCTCAAACATAGCTCACTCCCTCTATTTCTCTGTCTTTTTATTTTTCTGTTTTCTTTTTTCTTTGCAAACAATATACAGGTGTCTACTTTCTTATCATATATTACAATAGTTGGTGTGAAAAAAATGAAGAACATTACATGTTTCTTTTTTTTTTCTTTCTTTCTTTTCTTATACAAGTCCAAGAAAATATACAACCATATAACGTATATTCGACGGAAATGCGCAAGCACGAGAGGAAGAAAAAACTCAGTTGTTAGTGGTCAATGTTGCATATTTGTATCGTTTGTTGTGTAAATTAGTTGCAGTCCTATATATTATATTATATAATTTACGCACACAAATTACAATCTTTGACCTTATTTTTATATAAATATATTCGTTCGTTCGTTCGTTTCGTTCGTTCGTTCGTTCGTCGTTCGTTCGTTCGTTCGTTCGTTCGTTCGTTCGTTCGTTCGTTCGTTCGTTGTGTGTGTGTCGGTCTTGTCTGTGATCTAGCTGGATTCTTTTCTTCTTCTTCTTCTTCTGCTGTCACATTCTCTAAATATATAATATATAGTTTGTGTTCTAATACAAAGTACTTATGCGTATATTTATAGTTGTGTAGATTTTTTTTTTTTTTAAGCTGAAATCAGTTGTATTCGGCAAAATCGTATATAAACAATAAATAATACTTTAACAATGAGCAAGTTTCCCAGTATGCGTGCAGTATACTGGAGAGAATACCGAGACTATAGAGAATACAGAGAATGTAGCTAGAGAATACAAAGACTATAGACATTAAAAAGTGTTCTCTCTGTCGTAAGAACCTTTTCAAGACACTGAGACGAGTGAGACGAGTGACAGTTGTGTACTGTTATAAGCATGTCTTTATACGAGAAACAGGCGGACACGCTCTAAGAAAACGGCTGCATGTCTATACCAATCGGATACTGATCAAAATGGATGGATGATGTTTTTTTCTTCTTTTTTTTCCTATTTTGCTATTTAATTTACAGAGACCTTATTTTCCTGTCAATTATTAATTTCGTGTCAGACTGTTGATTAACCAATTATTTATTATTTGAATAAAGAATAATTCAATTCTTCATTACTCTTGAGTACTTTTTTTTCTGATTTAAATTTTCGTTGACACGATCACAACAAAACAGAATAGAAACAAATGTGTGCCAAATGTTAGCTTGGGGTGAACAATAATTGTTAGGCTTCAGTCCAAAAAGGGATTGAAAGCTGTGAAAGTAACTTCCAGATCAGTCCAATCATAATACAGAGATTTCAACCAATCAACGTGAGTTTTATTACACCGAAAGGCCAATCAGTGTCGTGTTTGCAAACATTGCGGCTAGCACAAATACACTAACATTCGAAGTTTTAAAGTATTCTGTCGTGTAATCGTAGATTTTCACAGAGAACATATCGCAATGGCTCGTACAAAGCAGACCGCCCGTAAATCCACTGGAGGAAAAGCTCCAAGAAAACAACTTGCCACCAAGGCCGCCCGTAAGAGCGCACCTGCCACAGGTGGAGTTAAGAAGCCACATAGATACAGGCCAGGAACAGTCCGCTCTTCGTGAGATCAGAAGATACCAGAAAAGTACTGAACTCCTCATCAGGAAACTCCCCTTCCAGAGATTAGTTCGTGAAATTGCTCAAGACTTCAAGACTGATCTTCGTTTCCAGAGCTCTGCCGTTATGGCCCTCCAGGAAGCCAGTGAAGCTTACCTCGTTGGTCTTTTCGAGGACACCAACTTGTGTGCAATCCACGCCAAGAGAGTCACCATCATGCCCAAAGACATCCAGTTGGCTCGCAGAATCCGTGGAGAACGTGCTTAAACTGACCTTTACTCTATACAATAACGGCCCTTTTAAGGGCCACCAATATTTTTCAAAAAGAGTCTGAATATGTTGTACATCAAAATCAAATATAGCTGAAACCCCCTCTCCACCATCTTTCTTTATTCTTCTTTCTCCACATCTTTATTCTTCTTTCTTTTTATCTTTTTATTTTGCACTAAGATTAGACCAAGACAGTCAGGTTACTGTATTGAAAGAAGAAGAAACATAAAGAGAAACTTATTTCAAAACATGCAAAGGAAAGAAATAAAAGGATAAATATATAGAGAGAGAGACAGAGAGACATACATATTTTCTTCCAAATCCTACAGAAAAAAAAAAACAAGAATGTTATACATTTTCTGGTATACCGCCCTGAAAAAAAATAATATACATGTATACATAAATAGAAAAGGTAAGAAAAAACATACTCCAAGAACAACACAATCCATCTACTATTGCAGAATTATTAAAATGTATTTCTTTCTAATTTCTGTGGTTATATTTTTCTCTAAAATGCATTTTTCTCAGGTCTTATTTTCTCACTGTTTTTTTTAGATGCTTTTTGTATGTAATTTTTACTTATATTGTGTATTATACTGTGACAACATGAGAAGATTCAATTATTTTATATTTCTGAAATATATTTTCGGTACGGGTCCAAGTAGTCCACCTTAAATTCTCATTGAAAACTTTGTCTTCATCAATTGTGTGTTACAGAAAGAACTTTTTTTTTAATACCTTTATTTTGCGATTAAAATGCAGCTATTTTGGGTGCTCTATGTGCCTTATAAATGATGTGAACATGTGTGCGGATGAATCTTTTTTCCCAATTGGTGGAGAAAAATAGGCAAGGCGCAATAATTTATTCATTCAGTGATGTACCAATTGTGGTATTAAAAAGTGAGGCTGCACTGTGTACATTTCAAAAGCTTATGACTACATGTATAAAGTATTCATATATATGTAGCTGCTAAATTTAGAAAGATTCCTAATTAGTAGTTAAAAGATGAGCATTGATTGTATACATGTAATAATAACATGTTTGAAATGTCAATTTCCCGGGACATCTTTATTGAAACTGGTAAAGGTGATTTTTAGAAAAATTATTATGCACACCTGTTTTTATTTACAAATTTATCTGTCCATGCTTAACTATTAAAACTGGTATGCTGTAGTTTAGTTTTGCATTTTACTCTCTTAAGTCTGCAGAGTGGACTATCTCTGAAACTGTATCCTTAGAACAAGAAAAAACTGTATAAAAAGATTTTTTTTAAACTAATTGTTTTTAATTGCAATTGCACATTGTTAACTCCTGCTTATGTATGCAGTGTGATATGTTCTTGTATTTTAATTTAAGTAAAAGGAAATAAATCTCTTTCACATTGGAAAATATAAGAAGTATTAATTGATGATGGAGATCATTAGTTATTTGGTCCATCTTTTATAATCTTTGTATTTTTATTTGTATACAGTTTGAAATATTTTATTTTCATATATTTTCAGAGCTTCAATCAAAAAGTGGATTGAAAGTGTACAGAATTCCTACAGAGTTACCTCCCGGATTTAGACGAAAACAACCAATCAGGTCCAACCTATCAAAAATTCAGTGTATTTCTTTTAGGGCCGCGTTCATGACATATATAGCATAATTTGGATAGTGTTGTCATTCGTTTTATCGAACTTCACAAAGCAGCAACATGTCAGGAAGAGGTAAAGGAGGAAAAGGTCTAGGTAAAGGAGGCGCCAAACGTCACAGGAAGGTGTTGCGTGATAATATCCAAGGTATCACCAAACCAGCAATCCGTCGTTTAGCAAGAAGAGGTGGTGTCAAACGTATCTCTGGTCTTATCTACGAGGAAAACACGTGGTGTCTTGAAAGTCTTTTTGGAAAATGTCATCCGTGATGCTGTCACATACACAGAGCACGCAAAGAGGAAGACTGTCACTGCCATGGATGTTGTCTACGCCCTGAAACGTCAAGGACGTACCCTTTACGGATTCGGAGGTTAAACAGCCAGCTGAAAAATACAAATACAACGGCCCTTTTCAGGGCCACCAACATATTTCAAAAAGAATCTGCATTTGTTGTACTTAAAAATGAAAATCATAGCTTTCTCTTGTCCAACTTGCCCAACTTTCTTTTCTTTCCTTTTTTCTTTTATTCGCTCATATTGTACTTTTTCATTTTTTATTTTACCCCCATTAAAAAAAGGCAAGCAAGTCTGTGGATACAATATGAATCCCGATTTGTAATGTAAATTACAATTTTATTCTTTATTTCATATTCTTTTATGTCATAAATATATTGCTTAATTTTTCTCCATTGTCAAACATTCAATCTA
>NW_027268098.1:0-28918 GCF_963676685.1 Mytilus edulis
GTCCGACCATACGCGTACGGTCGGACCATACGCGTATGGTCGGACCATATGAGTATACGCATATGGTCATTGTAGTATATTAAGTATTCAATTTGTCTTATATTCGATATTGATACGTTCTGAATAGTGCTGTGGCTGTTCTGCACGATTTGTGACTGTATGAAAGTACCCGTTGGGTACCAGATATTATGATTGTAAACAATGCTGAATTAACATGTCTTCTCAAATGTATTTCGTTAAATCGGCCCGATACCAGACTTGGGGTCAATTACATTGAAATGTAATTAATTAAATTACACATTACATAGCAAAAATGGTCAATTACATTAATTACACATTACACAGTTTTTGAAATGTAATTAATTAAATTACAATTACTTTACTAAAGTAATTAATTAAATTACACATTACTTTTCATTATAATATTTGTTAACCAATATTATACATGTATGTATAATATGTATGTGTAAAATATTCATGTAAACATAGTTTAAGCGTTGCATTTGATAATCATGAGTAATTTTAATGTTTTGTCATTTAGTCTGCATCTCTCTGGTCTGTACACTTTGACAGCCATTCTCAAAAGTATTTCTATAGGAGCTTATGTGGCATATATCGCTTGATTAGAACATGGAGGTATTATACTTCCATAATCAGTAGATGTGTTGATAGAAGAGGAAATTAGTTCCTATTAACTTGCCAATACATTAAGGGGTATTTTGACATCTCAGAAATGAAGTTATTTAAGTAAAACAAAGCATGAATAAAGAAATTATAAATAAATTAAAAAAAAAATCACTTTATAATTATTAAAAGGTATGCTTGTCACAACATTGAAAATATTTTTTAGTACAAACAATAATGCATATAATGTCTATATCTTAGCAATATTTTGCTAATTAGATAAAATACATGTAATAGTGCCATTGCCCCCGGGCATTTTAATCTGATTAATTGCTGTTTGTTTTTACAGCTGTTAATTTTTATCTCTATAATCCTTTTGTGTATACTAATTTGACAAATTGATTGTGTGCAGTAAATTCAAATTCTAAATGAACTCATAAAGATTTTTCACACATTTTTTTGTTTTTGTTTAACATGGTGATTTATTACTTTTCAATCTATTTAGTTACAGATCTATTCAGAAAAAAATTCTGTTGGTCAAATAGTAACATAAAAACTTTAGAATAAATTACAGAAAGTATGTGATATCAATATTTGAAAAATAAATATACTTTTACAATTTATATTATTAAACATAAATCCTTATCATTAACACCATAAAAGTACATGTAATTGAAATGTAATTCAAAAGTAATTGAGCTTTACATGCTTTTTTCATTGTAATTAATTAAATTACCATTACAAGTAATTAAAAAAGTGCTCAATTACACATTACATTCAATTACATGGAAAATTGTAATGCATTACACTTAATTACCATTACATTTTTATCCCTGCCCGATACATTCAAAACATGAGCAATCAAAACTACAATTGGCGACGAGGATAAAGAAGAAACATTGAACTTTAATGTGGTAAGCTGATTTTTGTAAAATGGCAGCTAAAATCGATTTAAATCCAGTTGGAGATTTTGATGTCAGTGGAGATAGACTCGGACAATCATGGACTCGGTGGCTGAGAGATTTTGAACTTTATGCAACAGGAAAAGGTGTAGACGACAAGAATTAAACAAAAGATAGAATTATTATTACACTGTGCAGGACTCGATGTACAAGATATATACTTCACATTAACGGAGGAAGATGGTGACGACGATTTTGATAAAACGATCAAAACATTGAAGAATTATTTTGATGCCAAGGTAAATTTTATAGTAGAACGTTATAATTTAAGAAGTATCAAACAAAATGAAACAGAAACAATGCATCAATACATCACAAGATTGAAACAACAAGTAGTATTGTGTGATCATGCAGACCCCGACGCGTAAGGGACCAGGTCATAGAAAAATGTCGTTCTAATAAATTACGTACTTCTTCTTTATTCTTTTCTCCACTATCTGGAGTACCACTACTTTTGTAGTGTAGCACGGATAAGCAACTGATTGATACTATAAGCAACTGTGTGCATGTGCAGGAATATTTTACAGTGAATATGATCGGTGCACACACCAGTATTATTTCGCCTAAAATTAATTGTTCAAGATACTGGTGTAAAGGATATAAACACAGCCTGGCGTACCCACCACCAATTTACAACGCAACGGCAGTTGGTCTTATCCAAAATGAGCTAAGGCTGCGATCCCAGCTGGATGCTCAATTACAACATAAAACTTGAGTGTTATTAAAATAACTTAATGTCAAATCACTTTTGTACACGTGCTGAAAACTGTTCCATTACCATACAGTACAGCCTGTGACATTCTCTAAATTATGTCCACCCTCTTGCATGGTCAACATCCAATGGTGGACATTTATTGGGGTATTCAATCTTGAGATGTTGGCCATTTATTTGGGTCATAAAACATAGGTTGATGTTTTAGCTAATAATGTTACCTGTTGTAATCAATCAAGGTTGAAGTTTTTAACTTGTATGTTTCTTTAAAATTTACCTGTACAGGTGAACTTAGATTTCTTTCAAAATTGACATTTCACCTTTTTTGAAAATGTAGAATAAGACATTGTTTTAGTCTTTGTTAATTAATGTTATTTTTGATTTTTCTGTCTTTTGAATTAATTCAAATTTATTTTTTATTTTTTTATTTGTTTTTATTCATTTTTGTATGATTTTGTTTCTTATTCTTTTTTAAATGTCTTCTTAGTAAGAATCTTGAGAAGCAAAAAGACAAAAATGTCAAAGATAAAGTGATTGACTAGCATTTGAAAGACAACAGACTTTTAAGTATATTTTTTTTAAAAGTAAAAAAAAAAATAATATACATGGTGTTCATTGTATTTAATTGTTTATTTGCATTATTTAATAAATTATAATTTTAATAATAACTAACAATCAACATGATCAAGCAAATGAAATTTTTAAAGAAACCATGAAGGAAGTAATTTTTAGCAAGCCTGTTTCTTAACAAAATAAAATGATCAGACAATATCAATCCTCTTATAATAAATTTTTATAACATGTATTATTATTCAGGAAAACTACAAATATCATTATACAGTTATAATAGGGAAAAACTATTTTTGTCTCTCTTTTTTTTTAAATCTGAAATCAGGGTTTAACATATGTCATGGTGTGTTATTTGGCTTAAATTTGTATTAGTGTTATTTTGGATAAAAAATATGTTTTATTTTAAGAAAGAAAATTTTATGTTTGTATTTAGTAAAATTTTAATTAATGTGTTTAATTGATTTTACCTATTCTGTGACATTAATACTCGAAATGTCACAGTTTGCTCAAAGCACTTTATTTTGAAATATTAATTGTAATTAACACATGTCACTTTGAAAGTTTAGATTTTTATCAAAACATTACAGGATTAGGCTTTGTCAATTTAAGTATATTTTTGCTAATGAGAGTATTATTAACGTGTCGAGACATATTTATTAATTTTAGATTTTGGTATAAATATCGTTGTGAAATTTTGGAAAGGCAGTCAGTGTTTTGGAGGCGTAACCTCACACTACTCATGTCATTATACTGGACCTATAAGACTGTCTACCAGTCTACCAGCTGACTGTGTAGTGTGAGACAAAATTTATCTCTGACTCATAATTTAACTTTGGAAATACTTTTGAGAATCTTTTTATTTTAAGACTTTACATTTTGATTTGGAGATTAAGTTCTTTTTATTATTTAGTAATTTTGGCATTTAGTTTATATTTTACATTTTAAGGAGAATTAGTTTTGCTTTGGATTTGATATTTAGATTTGATACTTTATACTTTAATTAGACTATTATAATTATTTAAAATTGTGTACTAATTGATTTGTTATCATCATTCGTCTAAATTGTTATAGTAATTAAATTATGAAAACCTTCCTTGCGTTTTAGCTATGCCTATCAGAACATTAAGTCTAGCGATAGACTGACCCCCTGTCCCTTGGTTCCAACAGATACGAGTTAGCTCTCCCTTATCTAACAGTGCTCTGGAGTGGACCTTGGTGACACATAATTAAACAAAAAAACTGTCTTGCTTTGCCTTTTTCATGTTTTCGAAACAAATGTGAACTTATTAGATATGACATCTTCAGTTTGGCTAATATCTGTTAGTTAAAAGTCAAAATTTGACAAAATACACTTATATAGATGATTACACTTTTATGGTCTATTAATTAAATCATTTTTTTCTGTGTACATTTATATTGTTGGAAGTGCTGGACTGGTATGATACATATTCTTGGTATACATTTGCAAATATTTCCCAGGCCTTTTAGACAAAGTTAACAATTTCAGGGACTTGAATGAATTAAGACTTTAAAACCCTTGATGAAAAATCAATTTAAAGAAAAATATAAGAACATTTTTGAAAATAGATTTAAAAATAAAAACTTTGGTAAAAACTGCAACTTAAATTGATTAAAAAGGTATAATGTCAAAACAAATAGTTATTTATTCAACTAGTTATATTATTCATTTTATTTTTGAATTTTCTTGTCATGATCACAGTAATTAAATTTCACAAACACATACATGTATATTTTACCTGAGACACATGAACTGTAAGTTATATAATTTTAACACTTCAATGCAGTCAAGATTTCCCTTTATACTTGACTGGTTTTTGATTAATACCTTGTGTATTAATTAAGCGACAGGGAGTATAATGATGGACATATAGGGACACCATGATGGACATAATTTTTATGGCCACATGAATAAGATAATGTCACAGGTAGTACTGTACTATATACATTTGTACTCCATTTAAGGCACACATGTTATTATTTCAATTATACACTAATCAATGTATATTACTTTAAAAGTTCATGCACTGTGGCATATACTAAAATCTAAAATCACTTCATGTACCACCAAATTATCAATGTTACTGTGACAGTTTGTAACTCAGCATATAACTCAATTCTATTGTTCATTCTAAATTAAACCTATATGCACATCTTCATTGGTACTTCGTTTAAGTCTCATTACACTGCACCAGTAGCCTTATGTCTCCTACTTCACTAAAAAAAAAACAAGTTACGTTAGGGAGAAAATCAGTAGCTTACACCATAGTTACTTTATCACTTATTTGGGACATATATTTTATTCTCTGAGTATAATTTCCTGATACCTTAATAGAAAAATAATTTCCCTTAACTTTATAGAACAACTTAGCCATTTATATCATCCCTTAAGTTTCCTTACAAACTGAAATATAAGTATTGCAAAAAATATTAGAGCACAAGGCTTATACTTAACATTAAATTGACATATTAAACATTAAACTTTTGATTAATAGTAACTTAATAAATTGCTTTATTTTATTTTAAACTATTAAAAGATTTTAAATGACATTGCCATCCTAGCTGCCAACTATGTCCAGTATAGAACATCTTTTATGGTGTAGGGCATATACCATTCCTCTTGTTATTGCCTCAATTTTCTCCATAAATAAGAAAGTCTGTATTAATATTGGAACTTGTGGACTAGACACATCCAAAATCACTCTCAATAGCATTGAATTGTTTGAGAAGACTAGATTTCCTATTTCATGATTAAAGTCATAAAGCAGAGTTCTGGAATAAATTGATTCCTCACAATATCTGTACTGGCACATTGTAGCAAGAAATGTTCAGTATCTTCGATCTCATCCATACACAACGGACATATCGCACTTACTTCATACTTGTTAAATCTACTACGATTTGATTGCAGTGTATACACTACTGTAAGTAATCTAGCTTTTACATTAGCTTTCATAATAGAAATAGAGTCAAGTCCTGTGTTGGCTCAAACGTTATGAACAGTTCTACAATTCATTGACATGGGATGCAAAAAGCGAAGAGTAGACTTTCCTTCTGCCATATTCGTTATCTTCTGTCTCCAGAATGTTTCTATTCTCTTTTTCACATAGTTTTCCCAACTTTCACTATTTGGAATCGAATTTAAGATGTCAAAAATAGATTCAAATTCATATAATGATAGTATATCGTTCATATATATAAACCAGCTATTAGAGGTGTTATCATTCATCAGAAGTTGTCTAATACAGATCTCCTTCTCTTTATCGTTGTTTCGCACAATGTTGCCAAAGTTTACAAAAATTTGTCTATGTAAAAACGCTTCTATTGGCATCTGGCCAGACAGAATATATATTGCTGCATCAGAGGTTCGTTCTGGCAAGTTTTGCAGAATTTTAAGTTGTGATTTGTGAAAAAAAGTTCAATTCATCCAATTCCTTTCTGCTAAGTATTACACAGTCTAGTCCAAATATTAATCGTGGGCGAACATATATATTCCATAATTTGATGACTATTTTTGGGTTGACTCCATTATATCCGTGCATACCTGCACCCATTAGCGAATAGCAGGTTCGTCTAGCTAATTTAATTCTTTCTGATACCAAACATTTTTCTACTGAATTTCGGTTAATTCCAACATGAGTATATGAAACAACATGTCTATAGGTTTTTCGTGTAAATAAAATTCATCCACACATTTTTCATTTCTTCTACTATTGAAAGTCATAATTTTACTTTTAGCTTCACTAATAAAATATCTATCTTTATTTGCAAAAGTTTCTTGTAAATTTAACATTGTCTGTAACGAAATAGCATCTTCCGCTAATAATACAATATCATCTGCACATGCTGGTGAGGCAATATGTATCGTTCCAATACGGAAGCCCAAATGCTTGTTTTGATACCAATCTAATAATGGATTAATATAAAGTTTATACAGAGTAGGAGACAAAATACAAACTTGTCTAACTCCCTGTTGCTCATCAAAAGCACTTGAGAAATGTCCATCCCACTTAACATTTGATCTCATTTGCTGATATCATTTATATACTACAAACCAATCCTCATCCTTAACTCCAGACTGAAAAAGTTTTCACATTAAAGAATCATGCCACACAACATCAAATGCTTTAGAGGCATCAATAAAGGCTACAAATACTTTCTTTTTACGATCCTTTGCGTCAGCTAGCGCCTCAATAAGTAATAAAGCTGCATTTGTTGGAGATACCCGTTTAGTAAAACCACGTTGCAATTTATTTTGAAGTCTATCTAAATCTGGTGAAATTTTAGACAAATGTATAGTCTCAAAAACTTTTCCCATTATACTTCATACTGTAATTCGCCTATACGAATTTGGATCCTGCAAGGGTTTACCATAACTCTTGTGTATTGGTGTAATAATTCCAGACTGAAAAATTTCAGGTACATCTCTTTCTTGTAAAACACGATCAAAAAGAGCTTTTAATATTATAGGTACTATTTGTCCACCACATTTCAAATGTTCACTCATTAGATTTAACTCGTCAGTTGACTTTCCATTTTTCATTTTGCTTATAGCTGCTGTAACTTCATCTTAAGTTGCATATTGCATTCCCTTATTCCCTGAATTTTGTAGTGTCAAATTATTTTGTATATTACGCTTCACAATTTGATGCTGATGATCACAAAATGATGAACTTGTAGATAAAGTACTTAATTTTTCGAAATACGAGGCCCAGCCATCCCTTATTTCTTCTGAGGACTCAATATTTATGCCATCAATAACTAATTTAGTCAGTTTCTTAACTTGTCCAGTTCTTTGTATATTAATGAGTTTATAAAAGAGCTTCTGATTTGAAGTATATGAGTCCATTATTTCATAATACAGTTTATATCTATTATAATTATTGGCATCCAGCTGCCTCTGAGCTTGTCGGAGTTTCTGTTTAACCAATTTACAGTTCACCCATAGAATGTTAGTATCACATTTATTTCCCCCATCTTGTTTGAAAATATTATATGCTTGTGTACTGTCATGACAAAGACTTCTCAAATTCATAGGCCACGGCTTTAATTTTCGAACCCTACGTTTTTTAACCTCCTCTGATGCTTCCTCTGCACTTGTTTTAAAAATATCAGCCACATTTTGAAGTTGTTCATCTAAAGTTCCAGATGCAATATCTAAGGAATTAAATTTTTCATCCAGTAACCTTTAGTACTTCAACGTATCACATTTCTCCCAGTTAATTCTATTCATCGTAGCAGTATTGACTACATCAGTTTCTTCCGAAGCATGTAAATAACATATAAAATTGGCAGTCACTGGCACATGAGATGACAAATTTAACGGCGACATACGATATATATCTGTCTTAATAAAAAAGTTACTATCATTAAAAGCTAAAATATAGTCTATTTGTGACGAAGCTTTGTCATTATGGTGAAAAAAAGTATGACTAGAAGGATAATTCCTTGGTACACATAAATTTATTTCCTATATTGTTGTTAAAAACACTTTGTCTCTTGTAGTTTTCTGTGTACGAATCAATGAGGCATTTAAGTCACCTAGCACTATTATGGTGTGGTCTGCAAATTTAAATAGTTAATTCACTTATCTCATCAAAACATTGCTCATATTTTCGGTCATATTCCTTACTACCAGTACAGGGCATATATACGGCCACAATACAAATTGGTATCGGCTTAGTGTCTAAAGTTATAACACAAATACGTTCATTATCATCATTATGAATTTTCACAAATTGGTCTAAGTGTGCTCTCCATAAAATACCACAACCACCCCATCCCCGCATGCGCTGTCTATTACTACATTGTAATAGGATCATATTCGTCAGTACATTTTTTAGTAGTACAAAAATCGCGTTCAGCAGCAAAAGTTTCTAATTTTGATTTTTCGAAAGACCATAACCAATGTTCCTGTATAGCTAGAATATCTACATTCCCGAGTAGCTCTGATAGGTATACGGCATTTGTTGTGAAGTTCTCAACATTGAAGGATGAAATAACGGTTGCCTTACCATTGATGTTGGTATTTGCTGTCTCACATAGTGATTGGCCGATATGTTCAGATTGTGACTGTGAGGATAGACTGGTAACCTTGCATATACTTGACTCGGTAATGTTTGTTGCATTGGCCATTGAGGTTGAAGACTGTTTACAACATGCTGTTGTTGTTTTTTGGGTTTTCTCCTGTACCTTGGAGGCCTTTTTTTCTTCACAGTTTTTTTCTAAAAAAGATGTATCTGATTTTGCAGTAGTGTCCTGCTCAGAAATGTTACATAATGTATTTATCAAGTTGGTATCTACTGAGACCCCACTAGTGACTGGATTTTGTGAAACAGTGTCCTGAGTACTAGAACAACACTCTGTCGCCTGTACGTTATATACTGGGGTATCGGACCCTTCTTGAGACAATTGATAATTAGAGCCATAATTGTTATTATTTATAACTATACTTTTATCACTATTTAGAAATTGTCCTACTTTGTTTTCTAACAGATTAAACCTATAGAGTTATTGTTAGTGTTAATTTGAGAATTACAATCACTGATAACATCCTGCACACTTTTAGCACGTTCACTTAATATAAGATACTGTTCTAATTCTTCAATTTTCTTTTCCAAAGTAATTATATATATACGATTGTGCTGCAGCTAATTTCTTACTAGTATCATTTAATGTTCGTTCTTTTACTTTGAGAGCTGATTCTTTATTAGCTAGTTCACGCTCTTTAACTTTTAATTGATTTTCCTTATCAGGTAAATTGTCCAAAATTTTGGTATCACTAAAGCAAATGTCAGTATTAATAGCTACATCTATACATTGTCTATTAATATTTATACGTCGTGGTAAGTTTCCAATGGACTTTGGAGTACTCACACTTTTACTCCTACTATTCTTTTTACCCCCACGCTCCCTTGCATTTACAACTTTCACTATGAACGGACAACTAATGTCATCAGTGCTATTAACGGACGGATTACACTCCTGAATTTCAGATCTATCAATATTGTCTATAGTTAATAAATCCCTACAGCTTGTACAAGTGTAATAATTATTTCCAGATTCAAGGCCCTTTCTATCTGAGAGTGATATGTTTTCACAAGCATAATGAGACCAGGCATTGCACCTATCACACAATACTGCGTTATCTGCACAATGTTTATCGCAAACCAGACAAATTTCAGTTTCATTTATTCTTAAGTTCATATCTATAGACCGCCCACTTCCTGGAAGACTAATTGTGTCACAACTAATATTTGATCAGTGTTACTCACAATGTTAGAAGAGTCAGTTACACTTTTTAAATCTTGTGCAATTTTGTCAGTTTCTAAAAGTTCACAAATGTTGTCTCTCATTATCTTATTCATATTACTAAAATCCCCAATCTTGTCAAGCTCACTAATAATAAAATGCAAGTGCTCGGAATAAAAAGTTTGTAAATGTCCACTATTCACATTAACAACTGAAGTCGTCAAATATAGATTTATCCTATATAATTTAATACCACCCTTGAATGCCACCAGAGATTCCTCTGCCCTTGTAATACCATCTTTTGATAACCTGTTTTCAAATTCGAATTTAACGTCTTGAAATGGCACTGAATTATAAAGTGTTTGAGTTACTGCTCTAAATGCCTCAAATGCTGCGGTTGAAAAAGTCAACACAAGGTTTCCGTTTTTCAGGTCTACCTGAAGATGTTCACGGTCCGTAGCTTCTAGCTTTCTAGCGTGTCTTGTACGTGTTGAACGGATCATCGTGACGGATGGCAAGTCAAAAAGTTAAAATATCTTATAGAAAATATATAGACTAGTGCCGGTAGTACGTGGGCTTTAATACAAGTTATTTATTATAAAATTTAGTTTCGTCACCCAGACTACAGTTCCATTAATTGCAGTAAAAATGAATAAAATGGATAAAACAGCGTTTAACTAGACTTTATCTCACACTGGCGTCAACGTGATGATCGTAATTGCAATTAAGATCATCCCAATATGGCAAACACAAATATAGGGATATTTTAGAAGGCTGATTTCTCCCCTTTAACAGCTTATTTTCAGATTTGTTTTCTATCAAGGAAAATCTTAATAAGCATTGCCATTGAATGTGTTTTTCATAAATTATAGAAAAACAACCCGAAGAACGAAAATCGAGATTAAAAAAATCACGATTATGATCGTAACTTCGTCTATAGATGATCGTAACTTTGACTTGTTTTTATAAAAAGATGATCGTAACTCAAAATTTATGAACGTTTTGTTTTCACTAAATGAACACCCTATTTAATTAGCAGTCACGAAAAAAAAATATATCATGATTTTAAAATTAAACAAAGAATAAATGAAAACCGCTATTATAAAAAGAAATGACATAAAGAGATTAGCAGACTTATATGCAATATTATTTTCTTATGAGTAATTTAGTTATAACATTCAAAATGAATTTACGTTGATATGAAGTTGATATCAATATCCTTTTCATGATACAGTTTAAGAATACAGGCCAAAACTTTCACTTAACAAAGTAAAGGAAGGCATGAAGTTACATTATTTTGATGACTTTTTATCGGTTTTAAATTGTTGCCTGGTCTTATTTTTTCTTAATCAAACTATGACTATTAAATATTGGTAGACTACAGAGCCGGACTTAGAGGGAGGGTCAAGGTGCTCGCATCACCATTTTTGTGGGGGGAAATTTGGTTGATTGTATAGGGAATCAATGCAGCATGACTGTAGCGGACCTACTCTTAGGCAGCCAGTCCCCCATCCCTTTATGGAAATCTTTGGATACGCCACTGGACTACTGTTACCTATATTTACCATGGGTTGGCTATTTATATAAAGAAGGAAAAGTTGAAATAGATGGTATACACGTTCATATTAGATTTTTCAAGCTACAAATCCTTACATTTCTACGGTATATGACATATATTATTGAAGTTGGTCGAAGAAGTTGTTTTAAGCCAAACATATCAATAAGGTATCTACCATTTGATTTTTATAAGGGGTGATGAAATTTAGCCGAAAAGGCAGGACAGGAGATTGGAGTAAAAAAAAAGGCCGGATGAACATCTTGGCCAAACAAAAAGGCAGGATGACAATTTACGTTAAAAAAAAATCAGGATGAAAAAAAGCAGGACCAAATAGAGTAAAAATAAAAACGCAGGATAGAGATTTCAACATAAAAAATGCAAGACAAAATAATTCATCCTAGCCTCTCCCCCAAATCAAAATCAAATAGTAGCTCCCTTTATTGACGGTTTCATTGGTTTTTTTTTCATTCAACAGATATGATTGAACTTCTAAATGCTTTTTTTTCAACCTCTCCTTTAAAAATCGCAAATCTGTTAATAAAAGAACCTATAAAGTCTGAATTCCCCCCAAAATACCAGATCCTCGAAAGGTGCTATTGTCCCTATAAAGTGTAGGGGGGGGGGGGGGGGGAGGGATGAAAAAAAATCTCCTTTTTTAACAAACTGATCATTAATATGAACTGTCCAATATCTTATTTATTTAAAACATATGAAATCAATATAAAGTTGTTAACCCCCCAATGCATTTTAATATTGAACTAGATAAAAAATAAATACGAAATCTCGAGAAGTCATAACCATTTGTGCACTTACCAATAGGACGTTACCCTCCCCTCAGTGATCGTTCCTCATTATTATCACAATATCAGCGGATAACGTACATTTTCTCGCATACTAGACAGCTTTATTTGTCCTTATTTATCAGAAAATGCTTCGTTGGAACAGACAGTAACGATCATCTTAAGTAGAAGTTACGATAATCGTTGATAAAACTAAACAAGAGTTACGATCATCATCGTGATTGTTTTGTATCTCGATTTTCATTCTTCTTGTTGCTTTTCCATCCGGTCCGAAACAATATTTCAATGGCAATGCTTATAAAGATGTTTCTTGACATGATACAAATCTGAAAAAAGAGCTGTTAAAGTGGAGAAATCAGCCTTATAAAATTTCCCTATATTTGTGTCCGCCATATGAATGTAAAGGATAAAATAAAATAACGAAATGGGTAATATTAAAACCTAAAAATATGGACAAAACGGAAGTGTTAATGGTGCAGTGCATATATACATAAAGTTCTACCATTTGCTGTCAGGAAAGCTATCAGGGTCTGGCTCACAAGTAATATTTATAGTGTCTTGGATGATAAAATCAACATGGCCGACCACTGACCAGAACGAGACGGAATGATGTCTAAGAGTTTTTTGCAAAAACTTCGCTTAGTGGTGGGTTAAAAATATACAAATCTTGTTAATTAAAGGATAAAACACCATTTAGACACAAAAATAAGTGTTATTTTGTGTTACAGCGCGACAATATCATGGAAATCTTCAACAAAATCGGAGCTTCAAAATTTTCCGCCTTCCATTCCTGCACATTATATACTCGACTTCTTGAAAAGGGACCCGGTTTGACTTTAGATGATGTAATAACAATTGCAAGAACTTTAGAAATGGCTGAAAAGCATTCTCGAGAAATGGAGGGTTCAACTGGTTATGGCAACAACCCATCAAGTAGTCACGGAAGTGTCAATAGAGTCAATCAAAGAAAACCAACACAATATGAACAGAACAAAACGAAAACAAAATCAGGATTAAAATGTTATCGGTGTGGGAGAGAAGGACACTTCGGTAAAGATCCATCTTGCCCATCAACAGGTAAGACATGCAATACATGTGGGGAAAGTGGTCATTTTGGAACCGTGTGTAAAACGAAACAAGGAGGGCAACAAAATCAAAAAAGATATGGTATTAGTAAATATGGTCATAAAAGTGCAAAAGGTGTTGTCAACTTTATGGAATCAGATGATGATGAATATGCATTTATTGTGAAAAACCAAAGTAATAAAAATGATGTATTTGTTGTGGAAAATCAAAGTGATAAAAATTAGTGTTGTCAAATTGTACACTTTTCACTAACCGGTTACTCGGATAATCGTTCGATCGATTAACCGGTAAACCGATAGTTTGATGTTTGAAGGCCTTATTATAGTACCCTACACATAGATCTAAGAAGATGTGGTATAAGCGTCACTGTGACATCCTTCCACCCAAGTCATAAATTTACGTTTTTTATAATACGATAAATTAAAGTTTGTCCTTTTGAATTATAGGGCATGTACATAGATCTAAGAAGATGTGGTATAAGTGTCAATGTGACATCCTTCCATCCAAGTCATGAAATTACGTTTTTATAATACGATAGATTAAAGTTCGTCCTTTGGCAATATAAGGCTTGTCTGTGATGATTCCTGGCGAAGATGGACTTTTAATAATCAAATACACCGTATCAACCCTGGCGTGTGTACCATTTTCAGATTGAATATAAAAACTTCTTGATCTAGTAGAATTGAATATGTCCTAAACCGATTATTCTTTCTTTTCTCTTGTTGTCTCCGAAAATAATGTGGAGTGTTTCAATTTGAAATGATTAGGCATGTTACTTGTATTATCAATATACATTGATTCCATTCACATCGGTTTGTATTTCACAATTTTTGAGTTAGCATTACGTTTAAAGTATGACAAAGCTTTGCACGACGGAGGTTGCACATTCAGATTCGCAATATTAGATCAAAAATGAAAAAAGTAAATCGTAAAATTCATTCAATCGTATTACTGATTTTAAGTTACTGTTTACAAAACGTGTATACTAATAATGTTTCCATAAGATCTTGTCCCGAGCTAAGAGACAAAGTGTAATTAATTTATGTTTGTCGGATTAACAATAGCATTCAATATACCGGCAATTGATCTGTCAAATCAATTACCGCGACGATTTAAATAAATCATCACTATCTAATGAGTTCATTAAAATTTATATCAAATCTATTTAATTTGAAGAAAAAAAATCCGGTTAACCGGTAAGCGATTTTGGTATTCGGTATTCGGTCGTTCACACGGTTAACCGATTAACCGTTGACAACACTAATAAAAATGATAAAATTGAAATTAATGCTGGTGGCATAAATATAAAATGTGTAATTGATAGCGGTGCATCAGTAAATATAATTTCAAGTGCATTGTGGGAAAAATTGAAAATTCAGAAAATTGTGTGTAAATCTGAAAAATCAGAAAAGAAATTATACGCTTATGGTAGTGAAACACCACTAGAGGTGTTAGGAAAATTCACATGTGAAATAAATGTCAAAGGTCAATCTGAAAGTGTTGAAGGTGCATTTTATGTTGTAAAAGGAAAAAAGTGTATCTTTGCTAGGTAAAGCAACAGCTATACAATTAGGTGTTTTGAACTTAGGAATATATTCAATAAATGAAGATATTAAAAGGAAAATATAGTGATTGCTTTAAAGGAGTAGGCAAATTGGAAAATTTTAAATAAAAGTTACACATAAATTCAATAGTTGAGCCAGTTGCGCAAAGAATTATAGGATACCGTTCACATTAAGGGAAAAAGTGGATAAAAAACTTGATGAATTAGAATCACAAGACATCATTGAAAGAGTAAATGACCAGACACCGTGGGTCAGTCCAATTATTGTAGTTCCTAAACCTAATGGCGACATAAGGTTATGTGTTGACATGAGGGCAGAAAACAAGGCGATAGTACGCGAATGGCACCCAATACCAACTGTGGACGAAATATTGTACAAAATGAATGGCGGAGAATGGTTTAGTAAAATGGATTTGAGATATGGATTTCATCAATTGGAGCTTGAAGAATGTTCGCGTGAGATAACGACTTTTGTCACACACAGGGGACTTTACCGTTATAAACGTTTAATGTTCTGGATAAATGCCGCACCTGAGAAATACCAACAAGTTATATCTCAAGTATTTCATGATATTGAAGGTGTCCAGAACATATCAGATGGCATTGTTGTATTTGGTCGCACAAAAGAAGAACATGACGAAAGACTTAACCTAGTTTTAGACAGAATCCGTCAGAAAAAGTTAACTCTAAATGGTGACAAATGTGAATTCACTATGGACAAAATAACATTTATGGGTCATATCTTATCAAGAAATGGAATAGGACCGACACAAGAAAGAGTAAAGGATATGCTAAACGCAACAGAGCCGACAAATGGTTCGGAAGTTAAGAGCTTTTTAGGTTTAGTTAACTATAGTGCAAGGTACATACATAATCTTGCAACCATATCCGAACCACTTCGAAAATTGACAAAGAAGAATGAGTCCTTCCGATGGGGCAAAGAGCAACCAGAAAGTTTTGAAAAACTAAAATAGTCACTCAGTGAAGGAGAAACTCTAGGATATTATAGACTAGATGCAGATAAAACTTAACTTATTACAGACGCAAGCAATGTGGGACTTGGTGCTGTGTTAGTGCAAGAAAATAAAGGAATGTCTCGAGTTATAAGTTATGCTAGTAGGGCGCTGTCGGAAACAGAATACTCAGCAACAGAAAAAAAGGATTAGCCGTGGTTTGGGCTTTTGAAAAGTTTCACTTGTATTTATACGGAATAGATTTTGAAATTATTACAGACCACAAAGCGTTAGAAAGTTTATATAACATAAAGTGTTTGATAACTACTCAAAATGCAAGAATCCAACGATGGCATGGAAGCTGAAACTTATATCGTATAATTATCAAATAAAATATTTACCCGGAAAACAAAATATTGCAGATGCACTGTCACGACTGGTGGCAATTAACAAAACTGAACTCAAAGAAAGAAATGTCGCTGAAGAATTTGTAAGATTTTGCGCACAGGAAGGGACACCTAAAGCGTTAACAACACAAGAGATTGAAAAGGAAGCAAAAGTGGACACATAATTATCAGAAGTTAGAAATTGTCTTCAACAAGCTAAATGGAACCAGTCTGTTATGAGTGCTTATTACCCTGTAAAGAACGAACTGAGTGTAATAGGATATTTAGTAATGCGTGGAAGAAGAATTATAATCCCAAAAACACTACAAGCTAAATGCTTGCAATTAGCTCATAAAGGACACTTAGGAATTATAGGAACTAAGCAGATGCTAAGAAGTAAGGTCTGGTGGCCGAACATGGATAAAGATGTAGAGAAATATGTTAAATCATGTCATGGCTGTCAGATAACATCTCAATTTTCACATCCAGAACCGCTCGAACCGAAAAAGTTGCCTACAGGACCGTGGCAATACTTGGCTATTGATTTGCTAGGGCCACTACCATCTGGACATTTTTTGTTTGTTGTAATAGATTATTACAGTCGCTATTATGAGATTGACATTACAAAAGACACTTCAAGCGAGAAAATGATTCGCTTGAAAACATGTGTTTGCGTCATGGTTTACCACTATCTATCCGTTCTGACAATGGACCGCAATTTACGTCAAAACTATTTAAGCAATACTTGGAGGATATTGATGGGAAACATGATAGAAACACACCATTATACCCAGCCGCGAACGGTGAAGTGGAACGTCAGAATAGATCTTTAATGAAACGGATAGGGATCGCACAGGCAGATGCAAAGGACTGGAAACAAGAACTTAGAAAGTATATAATGGCGTACAGGACAAAACCGCATAGTGTGACTGGAGTTTCACCGTCGGAACTCTTATTCAAACGTAAGATAAGGACAAAGTTGCCCGAAATATATTGCGAAGAAGATGTCACAACACTTGACGAAGAAGTGAAAGACATGTACGCGAAACACAAGAACAAGATGTACATTGACGTGAAAAGAAACGCGCATGAAAGTGACTTGAAAACTGGAGACAATGTTTTAGTTAAACACCAATATATGAACAAAATGACAACTCCATTTATTTCAACACCTTACAAACTTGTTGAGAAAATTGGTAATCAATGTGTTGTACAATCACCCGAAGGTGTACAATACCGTCGAAACGCGACATGTAAAGAAATACAATGATCGAACTGTTTCAAGTGAATAGGACAATGACTGTGTTATGTTAGATAATCCGATCGAAACACCCAAACCGATTTCAGATATAGCTGGTGATGTAACAAGACGTCCAGTGAGAGAGAGAAAAATGCCATCAAAATTTAATGACTATATGTTTCATAATTTAGTAGCACGTAGGATAGTAGGATTTGATATAGACAGTTAAAGTTTTATGTTAGTAGGATTTAATATAGACAGAAAAAGTTTTTGATTAGTTTTGAAAAGATAATAATTCTAATAAGAATTTTCATTTTTGATTTTTGATATTTTAGAAAGTAGTTATTCTTGTCAAAGATAAAGAATATTCAGTCAGTTTTATTTTCTAGTCAGTTAATAGTTATTTTCATTCTAAAGAAAGAAAAGAGTGTAGTATATTAAGTATTGTCTTATATTCGATATTAATACGTTCTGAATAGTGCTGTGGCTGTTCTGTACGATCTGTGACTGTATGAAAGTACCCGTTGGGTACCAGATATTATGATTGTAAACAATGCTGAATAAACATGTCTTCTCAAATGTATTTCGTTAAATTGGCCTGATGCATATAAAACATGAGCCATCAATACTACAGTCATGACCATACGCGTATGGTCCAAATACTCATATGGTCCGGAACAGTTATAAAGAACCCTGAATTGCGGATCTTTATTACCAGACCGGTGTCGATTCATCCTTTTACGCAAAGTTTGTCGAATTTTTTCTACCAACTTAAAGTATTCCACACAAAGTACATTCGATTCCGTACACGACATTGTCCATGGAACAGTCCAGAGGCTCGAAAGATTCAGTATGATATGTTAAATGCAGTGTTTTGTACTTTCTAAATTTGTCTTTGCAACGATCCTTTTTCCACAGAAACAGCAATTTCTTTCAGAAAATATAAAAATTCGGAGACCGTTATGGACCCGTGTCCTACACGCACTCGCACATGCTCATTTGACGTACTGCCCGCGAAATCCAAGTGAGAGTAAGACGGATAGATAAAAGGATAGTTAGGCCCATAAGAATCTGTATTTGATTGTGTTGTCAGTGCATCTGTTTGCTAAATGAAAGGACATCCACCCTTTTTACAGATCTGTTTATAAATGAAATGAGCGTCGAACGTGTCGGAGTGAACCATTTCTCTTTTTTATGTGTTAACACAGGCATCGACGTCCAGACACTCCCCCTTTGTATGTGAAAACGCATGCACCCGACGTCTTTGTTTCAACACTTGCCGAATAGTACCGCGATTCCGCAGTCATAAAAGTTTTTAAAAAAGTCAAATTTTCAGTACACCTATGTTAAATTTTTTAAATTTTTAAATGAAAGTTTTTTTTATAACTTTTTTAAGTTTTAAACAGCAATATTTAACTTAAAATAGTTCTGTTTGTAAAATTAAAAAACAAAAATATTATGTATATAATAATCTTAATAAGATTTTTTACGTTTTTTATTTGAGTACATTCGCAGGGTAAGTGATTTCCCTAATGCCTTGGAAGCTGCAAAATGAACAATTTTAGTCCTTCCGTCCGTCCCTTAGTTCCTCTGTCTGCGGTCCCTCTAACCTCAGGTTAAAGTTTTGGTTAATAAATTTGGTTTAAGGTATATTTTGATGAGTTCAATCAACTTGAAGCGAAGTACTGTAACATTTAATGCCATATTAGAGTTACTTCAGCTTCACTTTCCAGATAAGAGTGTTTTTTCCATAAGTTTTGTTTTGTTTTTATTTTATTATTCGAAGACTAGAAGACACCGCGAAATCGCGGGCATTCAAAGCGTGGTTGTATGTATGTTAAGTATTGAAAGATGAGTTTTTGTAAAAAAAAATGAAAGGTATCAAAAGTCATAGGTACTGGGGACAGGACAATTGTTTCTTCTACACTCCTCCGTTATTTTCCAAAATTCCCATATTTTTGTTTTCTATTCAGGAAAACTATAAAAAGTCATAGGTACTTGGGGACAGGACAATTCCTCTTTTTTTCTTCAAATTTTCCCATTTTTGTTTGTTTTCTATTAATTTCAATATGAACATTTTACTATCAATTTTCAGTTTAATAATCAATCCACGGTGGTCATTGATATATTATATTAGACCCCTCTGTATTTAATATACTTTGTGACCCGATCAATGTGTGTAAAAGATTTTATGACTGGAGATTTCAGAAAAGGTATCAAAAGTCTTATTGGCTTTGGGACAGGACAAATGTTTTTCTAGCCCGGTCTTCCTTTTTTCCCCCAAAATTCCCATTTTTTTCTATTAATTTCAATAATGTCTGACTCATTGATATATTACATAGACCCTCTCTATGTAATAAACTCTGTGACCGTCGTTGATAGTAAACCTGAAAATGATAGCAAATAGCAATTTGCCAAATACACTTTATTCATGTATCAAAGTATACAGAAAAACGTAAACCAGAAGTATATTCTGACTTAAAATTACGTCCAATGACGGAACAATATCCGGACGTTTTTTTTTTCTCTCGTTTTTCTCCCAAAATAACCCAAACTGAATAATCATAGGGAATGGATGACAAAAGCGACTATGCATGGTACCTATAGGACACAAATGCATGATGCATAATTTATTGTGGAAAGAAGAAAAGCGACACACAAAATGAGGTCTTCTCGTTTAATAGTATAGATAATTGAGTTTGTAAATGACCCTTATATGAATATACGAGGTGTGGTTAAACATTATGTATATTGTTAACATTTCAGTTTTAATTTTACAAAAACATTTGATAAGCATAAAGGCTTTAAAAGTACACATATCTTAATTGCATTCCCAAATAAAATTCACCAAGGAACGATAACTGTTTGCGTCTTGCTCGTAATCAAAGAACGATAATACCAATACAACATATGTATGCAAACGTATCATATTCAACAGGACAAAATATTTAAAACTGAAAATGGACAGAACGGTAAGAATACACATTATATGCTTGTTTTTATGAAAGGCGTTTAAGTATATTTATATATTTTTATTTTGGGGAAAGTTATTTTAAATGTTTTAAAATTATATGATCATATTGTGGCCGAACTGGATTTCCAATCCTTCATTGTGTACTTTCTGTTAATTCAATTCCGTTATTTCCTCTTTGTGTGGTATGTCAAAATGTTTCGACTATATTAATAACATTAATAAAAGAGAGAACAAGAAGTCGTTTACTTTTAAATTACCAAAATGTGCCTATAGAGTACGTTATAATTTGTTACCCAATAATAAGTCAAGGAAGAAGAAACAGAAATTTCAAAGAAAATAAATCATGTAAATAACAACATCAACTCACCAAAAACAAATTATTTCGAAAAAAATGTTATTAACAATTTTTTGACAACTATTATAAAAAGAACGACATGAACATTAAAAGAGTGACATGTATGACCAATTTGTCGTATATAATGTTGAGCCGCACAGAGTTTTGAGTCTAACACAGTGTTAACTTCTGCTGGAAATTTTATATTTAACAAAAATGATACATGTATTCTAGCCTGGCAAGAACTTAAAATGATAACACAAGATTGATATGAATATTCTGCAACATTTAATGCACTTTATGCGGGAAATAATAGTGTATTTAATAGATAGTAAATTTTTCCTTGCCTATTGTGCAGAAAAAAACCCACCCACGAAAAAAGCGAACATCTCAAAGGTAAAACAGATGACTTTCATAAAAATAAACCGGCCTTTGGCCCTCAGAACATCTAACGATAATTCTCTAATATGCCAAAAATGACTCGTGCATGTTTGTGTTATCTTGAAGATTAATTTTTGTTACTTGACGTGTCATATATACGAATACATGATTGTGTAAACTAAAACAACAGTTTGCCATATTCCTCAACAATGAGTATACATGTAGCCTGAATAACGTTTTGGGTTTATGGGTTTATCTGTCAAAGTGTTAAAAAATTAAAGTACGTTATTTGGACTCTTTTATACGAAAAAAACCTAGTAAGTTGCAGCAGCTTTTCGAATTTCTTCCTTCAAGCGAAACAATCAAATTATATATATAATTATATACCTCAATGTGTCATTATGGTGCTGCCTTGTGGACTACACTGATCATATCGTACGATTGCCTCCGTAGTTTGATTTTTTTATGTGTTTTAAATGTTTGAAGATTTGTTCCGCTCGTTTGTACTGCCATTTTGACGCAAACATAATTATAATGTTACTTTAAAAATATGATGTTCAAGTAGATGTGCTTTGCAGAGAAGATAGTGGAGATATTCTTTCATACACATAGCATACCAATTGTTAATTGAGCAATGAACATCTGTAAAATTCCGTGAAATGTTTGTTGTTATCAATTTTGACAAAAGACAAATCAGCAGGCATATTTGTAATAAAAGAAAGTCTCTTTTATTTATTTTCATCTTCTACACCTTCCACTTCGTTTGTAATATAGTATTTGTATTGTTTGTCTCTTTTAACACTGTAAACTGTCAGGAGTGTTTATATGTTTAAAGCAAGTAAGGGCATGTGTCAGAACCTAATTTCTGTCGAATGTGGTACATACAATGTACATGTAGTGATTGTGTCGACAACAGCGGCAAGTTGTTTATTTGTTAATTCCAATGTAAGATTATTTGACGTATACGATTGTAATTTTATTAACATATAAATGCATTCATTCTTCATTTAGTTCATATTCGTTTGTTTTTATCATTGTTTTATCTTTTTCTTTTACAGATGATCAGCTGGTTTAAGTTTGTCATTTTCTATCTACTAGGCTTAAGATGTCTTTGCAGAGGTAAATATTTTTGGTCAACATTTCTTTTGATTTTTATGTTATTTTATGAAACTATGTCTGCTTGATACTGACCAATGGCATTATCGTCTGTTATTCGTTTACATTCAGAATAATTTTATCCTCTGAAACTATACTGGGCTAATTTAATCAAATTTTGTCACTCTTATTCTTAAGGTGTGTAGTTTAAACAGTTATGTTCTGGCTGAATGTAAGAAAACATTGTTTATCTTGTTGATCAATCAAAGTATAACTAGATACGAATTGTCCATAGTAAGACAGATAAGGCGATTTGGTATGATATCTAATGAAGAAAGTACACACCAGTTCAAATGATGTACATTTAAGCAACTATTGGTTACCACAAGACCTTCAACACTGAAAAAATCCATGCTGTATAGCCCAGCTATACATTTATTTTTTGCATTGTTTTAAGTCATGTCTTTTTTGTTCATGACGTTAACATACTAAATCCCTGGGAAGTGTTTTATTTGATTTCAGTCTCTGATGCATCTGATTTTTAATTATTAATTGTTTTGGCTTTTAACTAGCTGTCAGTAACTGTGAGTACTCTCAAATCGTACTTTCTTGTTAATTTGGCCTGTTGATACTATTTGTAATGTTTTTTTCTTATTTAATGATAAACTGTATCTGGTCTATATACCAGCTTTGATTATTTGCAATGGCTACAGATTGTCACTTCTTCGTACTATGAACATAAAAATTATTTCCTTTCTCCTTAAATATTGTTCCGACACCTGTACATGAAGAACACGACGTTTTATCGAGCGCCAATTTTATAGTTTTATTGCTGATATTCACCCTAAAAGTCATGTACCAATTTTGAGATAGGTGTTATTGACATACAAAAACAAATCTTGCTCTTCCTAAACGGATAATTATATAGACAGAAAAAGTATACGTAAGAACAAAATCATTTTCATTTACCTGTGTAAAAATATGACGTACTTTTTTCAAAGTTGATGCTTTTCTATAATTGTTTAACATTTCACAGCAGTTTTATACTTTTACTTTAATTATTCATCCTTATTTTTATACACTATGTATTTACATTGTACCACAGATTAAATTTTTTCGTTCATTGTGTTAATTTGTGTTACTACGTTTTTTTGATTTATTTAAGCTATTTGATATTTTATAGTGTGTCTTTCTATGTAGCGATGCTATACTATTGTTTCAGAAAAGGGAGAATGTACCAAAAAAAAATAATGATAATTCGAACGCGTCCATGACATAACTACGGTAGGCAGAGCTCCTCGAAAAAAATCAGATTTTTGTCGAGCCTGCAACTTTTGCTGCAGACAGCTCGACATAGGGATAGTGATCCGGCGGCGGCGGTGTTAGCTCACTTCTTAAAAGCTTTATATTTTAGAAGGTGGAAGACCCTGGATGCTTCATACTTTGTATATAGATGCTTCATGTTACGCAGTTTCCGTCAGTCACATGTCCAATGTCCTTGACCTCATTTCATGGTTCAGTGACCACTTGAAAAAAAAGTTCAATTTTTTTTAATGTTGAATTCTCTCTTATTATAAGTAATAGGATAACTATATTTGATATGTGTGTACCTTGCAAGGTCCTCATGTCTTTCAGACAGTTTTCACTTGACCTCGACCTCATTTCATGGATCAGTGAACAAGGTTAAGTTTTGGTGGTCAAGTCCATATCTCAGATACTATAAGCAATAGGGCTAGCATATTCGGTGTATGGAAGGACTGTAGGTGTACATGTCCAACTGGCAGGTGTCATCTGACCTTGACCTCATTTTCATGGTTCAGTGGTTATAGTAAAATTTTGTGTTTTGGTCTGTTTTTCTCATACTATATGTAATAGGTCTACTATATTTGTTGTATGGAATGAATGTAAGGTGTATATGTTTAGCGGGCAGATGTCATGTGACCTTGACCTCATTTGCATGGTTCAGTAGTCAAAGTTGAGTTTTTAAGTTTTGGTCTTTTTATCTAATACTATATGCCATAGGTCAACTATATTTGGTGTATGGAAATATTTTATGATCTTTTTGTCAGTAGCGCAGGTTTTATTTGACCGTGACCTCATTTTCACGGTTCATTGCAGAGTGTTAAGTTTTTGTGTTTTGGTCTATTTTTCTTAAACTATAAGTAATGGGTCAACTATATATGTTGTATAGAAGTATTGTTGGCTGGTACATGTCTGCCTGGCATGGTTCATCTGACCTTGACCTCATTTTCAAGGTTCATTGGTCTTTGTTTAGTTATCTTGCCTAATGTTAAGATTATGTGACAGTTGTAATAAAGCTTAGCTTTATACTTAGGACTATCAACATAATATCAATGATTAGTATAGATGGCGAGACATATCAGCGTTTGCACTATTGTAATATTTAATGAAGTGATTCTTAAAAGTTTTTGAGCGTATCTTGCATAGAATATACAATATTCCTTTCGTAGCTAAGTTTTAGGTGCGATTTAATGTACATTGATGTTAATAATTGAGAGATTCAAAGTCTAGAAGTCGTCTCAATTTTCAAAATGGCGGATGCAAATGTAGATCCAAAAGGTTCGTCCAAGTCTGATGCTGAAGCAGTTTCTCCTAGGGACCAATCGTCAAATGACCAGTCAGTAAGTGAAGTTAAACCAATCTTCATCTTGGAACAAGACTTATTTGGTTCTAGTAAGCCCACACAAGATCAGTACCTGACTCATATCGAGCTATACAGAGCTGTTGAACATCTTGTAGACCCCAGTCATTTGAAAGCTTTACAAAGGGTTAGGGGATTATGGAGATTATATTTTGACAATCATGAAGACCGGATAAAACATTTAAAAATGGTATTGTTATTCGTAAAAAGCTAATACAAACATATACTAGAAATCCCAAAACTGCTGAAAATGAAAATCCTAACAATATTCGTAAGAAAAAAATATATACCTTGCTCAGCAGAAGACGGTCAAATTCAAAGAGCCCTTGAAGTTAGTCACTGTGTAGTACATACATTATGTCGTGAAATGCTACGAGTTGATGGACGTGTAACAAATTGTCAGACTGGCGATCGCATTTCGATATGTGACCCAATACCAAATCCTTTGCCAAAAACATTATTTATAGGTAAATACAAAGCAGTAGTACTCCATCGAGGTCAAGTTGACACCCGTACAAACATTACATGCAATAAATGTCTACAAGAGGGACATAAATTTTATGAATGCCCAAACGATTGGGTGTGTCGAACATGTGGTGGCAGCGGTCATAAAGCAAGCTATTGCTCTACTTGCCCAGATGATTGGGTATGTCAGACATGTGGGAAATCTGGTCAAACAGCCAAATACTGCAATGCAGACTCTGATTCTTCTAGTGAAGATAGCCAATCTGAATCAGAATCAGATTCAGACATTCCCACACATCCAGAAATCTGTCAACAGGATGTGTCACAAACAACCCAAGCAGCTGATGCAGAACATAAAACGCCTAGCTTCACTTTCAACAAACAGGCAAGCAACAATCTTGATGATCATTCAAACCTAAGTGAAAAAAAGGCAAAACGACATGTCAAAAAAGCTAAACGAGCAAAAAATAAAACAGACAAACAAAATACAAATAAAGATCAGCCGAGCATGGAACGTTTCCTAGCAGAAGCCTTTAGAACTCCATCAAATAAAACCAACGAAGAGAAAAAAAAAACACGTACTAAACAAACAGCAAGTACTCCTACTGATGAGCTTCACTGGAGAGAAGAACTGTGAAAAAAACTAAATCCTAAGCTCATCTTAATTACAACTATCAGTTACAAATCTTCATGTTTTTTATATTGTATATATTGTATATATATCTTTGTTTACTTTGTATCATAAACATAAACTGTGTTTATCAAGTCAACAAAATTGTAATTTGTGAATGTGATGTCTATATTGTAGATAGCATACATTCAAAAGAGAAATATCAGAATAGTTGTTTATTTAAAAATGTAGTAAATACAGCATATATGAAATTATTTGTAAATGAAAAATGTATAGACTATGAATTTAAAGTTGGTAAATCTGCTTGGATAAAAAAATTCGTTCCACGCACATCTAAAAAGAATGAAACATTGCTTCATTGGTTGGAGCACTAAATTAATGAAATGCAGGATCACCATGGGAAAAATCAAATTTACTTCACATAGCCATCTAGAATTTGTTTATAGGCACACATTAATCCTTTGTCAAAAGATATTCTTGAAATCAAGTAAAAAAACAGCCAGTCTTCTTTAATTATAAGAGTACAGTTTCGGTAAATGACATCTTCAGATGTTCTTTTCTTCAGGATATGAACATATTTCTACACAGCTATTTTTGCTAAACATCAGAGAAACAGTCAAAAATATCCACCTGTTCTTGAACTTAAATATCACACACTTTTTCGTTGTGCACACATTTTAAGAATTTAGCACTTCAAGTAAAGTCATTTGGCCAACAACATTCCGTGGTACGATTAATTCTATATCTTTAAAAGAAAATAAAAGTTGTAAATACACAAGAACCACTCACGCTATCAAAATTACAGTATGTGACAATGTTAATGTTTACAAAATACAAGTACGTTTTCGGAAAGTCAGTAATGAAACTAAAAATAGAAATTAACTTTACCTGTGCTATTTATAGGTCTAAAAATAACTTCGTGTTTATCTGGGTCACGATACATAGAACAGGTTTATACATTTTGATATATTTAAATAAATCGTATAAGGCCGTGTTCACATTGACCTAAACTCGGTGTTGTGTAAGTGTAACTCACACGTAAAATAAACAAAATTACGTTCCCATTGATAAAACTCAATGTTTACATGTAGTGTAAATCATGTTTTGTCTACATGCAGTCGATACTCGATGTAGGCCTTGTGTAGATTAAGTGTACACAAAACTAGGCATTTAAAACATTAGTTTCACCGTGCATATTTAAGGAAGAAACGATGTTTTAATAAAATTGATATTTATAGCAATTATTTATGAAGTTCTTTACAGAAGTTTGTCTCAACTTGATGTATTTATTTGTTTTGTTTAGAAATAAAACTTAACGTAGCTTTATTAAGCCCTTATCAAAGCAGCATCATTGCCGAACACATAATTCATTTGAAAATTAAGGTCTTTCCGAATCGACTTGACTTACACAGAAATATTTGCCACTGGTCTTTACTCAAACAACGATTCACTCATAAATGCATTACTTAAAAAGTGTGAGGCAAATGTTTTTTTTTGTCTAGTATCTCGGATCCGTGAAATTACACTTAAAAAGTAAAAAAAAACATTACCCCCTCCCTTTGCCAAATACTTCTTGGAGAGGAAATACCATTTGAACAAACAGAAAAGATAGAAATATAGTGGTTCCTAGTATATCAATCCTTCTTCTTCGTCTGTAAGCATGTGTTGCAGCCTACGTTTTGTAATGCTTAATCGAGACATATTTATTATCTTTAAACTACTGCAAATCATCAAATTGCTTTCACAAAGAAGCAACCACTTAATTTCAAAAAGGGGGGTGGGGGGGTATTTTGTTTATTTATCTGAGTCAGAATTTGGCCGCGCAAACGTTTTATTCCGGGTTTTTTTTCGATGCTGGTAATCAAATTTTTTTTCTTCAACATTTAACACTATAATGTATGGGGAAACTCTTGATTCAGATTATTTTTTATCAACTGTAGAACCAGAACTGTTTTCTTTATCCAATTGGGATTCGGAATATTTCCATCCCACCTATTTAGAGTCAAATGGTCGTTCCCTTACTGCTAGAAAAGTTGTCAGAAAACGTTTCATTCAATTCTACGTTATGAAAATTTAAATGACATAGAGTTTACAAAATGTGAACAAATCTTATGTACAGGTAATTAAACAAGGTGTATAGATGTGAACAAATTTAATGTGAAACCAATGTCCAGTTCATTAAACTAATTGTAAACAAGTTTACTGTACATGGAATTTGGTGTGATCACGGCCTAAGAGATTACACTGTGTCTAAACCACACCGGCAAAATTTGCTCGGACTCGATGGTATCTAACATCCCGGCACAAATGACGGAACACCAATAGACAAAAGAAAGGTAGGTTTCTCCTTATTTTTTTATTTTTTTTTATGATATCGAAGAATATATATACATATACAACTATTTTCTATTGTGAGATGCAATATTTTCTACAACCGTTCTATATTAACGGAGAAATAAGTCAAAAATGCATGTCAAAATGACGAATTGAGTGAACCTTGCCTTGAAATTGTTTAATTTCTCGTTAAATTGTTCACATTGTACGGAAGGAAAGGTACGGGAAGATAGATATTGACACGGAGATTGCAAATTTAGTTATTATGAGCATCTCCATAATTGTATTTCTGTGTATGGAACGAAAGAAAAGGGTCAT
>NW_027268099.1:0-21804 GCF_963676685.1 Mytilus edulis
TGAAAGTCTGGAAAGTCGCTTCCGTTTAATGAATTGTGGACAAACTATACATGCGACCCCCTATAAATAGCGGCAGAAAGTTAGCAAACTGCCAGGGCAACTAACTAATAACACTAAAGTTGTGCTCAGCCGATAAACTCGCCGGTATTTTTGAAAAAACGGAGAAAACGATTAGACCCAATAGCGTTAGCGGAGGTGTCATTTTGTTAACGTTATCGTAAACACGCACACCTTAGGTTGACAGACGTTGCGGGCATAATATTTGGGCCACATATAAAAAATTGATATCGACTTGTAGCACAGGAACAGGGCAACAAATTCACACCAGTAGATGTATGCTTTGTTGTAACAACTTTCGGCATTTAGCACACTCCGGAAATCTATTGAAAGTCTGGAAAGTCGCTTCCGTTTAATGAATTGTGGACAAACTATACATGCGACCCCCTATAAATAGCGGCAGAAAGTTAGCAAACTGCCAGGGCAACTAACTAATAACACTAAAGTTGTGCTCAGCCGATAAACTCGCCGGTATTTTTGAAAAAACGGAGAAAACGATTAGACCCAATAGCGTTAGCGGAGGTGTCATTTTGTTAACGTTATCGTAAACACGCACACCTTAGGTTGACAGACGTTGCGGGCATAATATTTGGGCCACATATAAAAAATTGATATCGACTTGTAGCACAGGAACAGGGCAACAAATTCACACCAGTAGATGTATGCTTTGTTGTAACAACTTTCGGCATTTAGCACACTCCCGGAAATCTATGAAAGTCTGGAAAGTCGCTTCCGTTTAATGAATTGTGGACAAACTATACATGCGACCCCCTATAAATAGCGGCAGAAAGTTAGCAAACTGCCAGGGCAACTAACTAATAACACTAAAGTTGTGCTCAGCCGATAAACTCGCCGGTATTTTTGAAAAAACGGAGAAAACGATTAGACCCAATAGCGTTAGCGGAGGTGTCATTTTGTTAACGTTATCGTAAACACGCACACCTTAGGTTGACAGACGTTGCGGGCATAATATTTGGGCCACATATAAAAAATTGATATCGACTTGTAGCACAGGAACAGGGCAACAAATTCACACCAGTAGATGTATGCTTTGTTGTAACAACTTTCGGCATTTAGCACACTCCCGGAAATCTATGAAAGTCTGGAAAGTCGCTTCCGTTTAATGAATTGTGGACAAACTATACATTGCGACCCCCTATAAATAGCGGCAGAAAGTTAGCAAACTGCCAGGGCAACTAACTAATAACACTAAAGTTGTGCTCAGCCGATAAACTCGCCGGTATTTTTGAAAAAACGGAGAAAACGATTAGACCCAATAGCGTTAGCGGAGGTGTCATTTTGTTAACGTTATCGTAAACACGCACACCTTAGGTTGACAGACGTTGCGGGCATAATATTTGGGCCACATATAAAAAATTGATATCGACTTGTAGCACAGGAACAGGGCAACAAATTCACACCAGTAGATGTATGCTTTGTTGTAACAACTTCGGCATTTAGCACACTCCCGGAAATCTATGAAAGTCTGGAAAGTCGCTTCCGTTTAATGAATTGTGGACAAACTATACATGCGACCCCCTATAAATAGCGGCAGAAAGTTAGCAAACTGCCAGGGCAACTAACTAATAACACTAAAGTTGTGCTCAGCCGATAAACTCGCCGGTATTTTTGAAAAAACGGAGAAAACGATTAGACCCAATAGCGTTAGCGGAGGTGTCATTTTGTTAACGTTATCGTAAACACGCACACCTTAGGTTGACAGACGTTGCGGGCATAATATTTGGGCCACATATAAAAAATTGATATCGACTTGTAGCACAGGAACAGGGCAACAAATTCACACCAGTAGATGTATGCTTTGTTGTAACAACTTTCGGCATTTAGCACACTCCCGGAAATCTATGAAAGTCTGGAAAGTCGCTTCCGTTTAATGAATTGTGGACAAACTATACATGCGACCCCCTATAAATAGCGGCAGAAAGTTAGCAAACTGCCAGGGCAACTAACTAATAACACTAAAGTTGTGCTCAGCCGATAAACTCGCCGGTATTTTTGAAAAAACGGAGAAAACGATTAGACCCAATAGCGTTAGCGGAGGTGTCATTTTGTTAACGTTATCGTAAACACGCACACCTTAGGTTGACAGACGTTGCGGGCATAATATTTGGGCCACATATAAAAAATTGATATCGACTTGTAGCACAGGAACAGGGCAACAAATTCACACCAGTAGATGTATGCTTTGTTGTAACAACTTTCGGCATTTAGCACACTCCCGGAAATCTATGAAAGTCTGGAAAGTCGCTTCCGTTTAATGAATTGTGGACAAACTATACATGCGACCCCCTATAAATAGCGGCAGAAAGTTAGCAAACTGCCAGGGCAACTAACTAATAACACTAAAGTTGTGCTCAGCCGATAAACTCGCCGGTATTTTTGAAAAAACGGAGAAAACGATTAGACCCAATAGCGTTAGCGGAGGTGTCATTTTGTTAACGTTATCGTAAACACGCACACCTTAGGTTGACAGACGTTGCGGGCATAATATTTGGGCCACATATAAAAAATTGATATCGACTTGTAGCACAGGAACAGGGCAACAAATTCACACCAGTAGATGTATGCTTTGTTGTAACAACTTTCGGCATTTAGCACACTCCCGGAAATCTATGAAAGTCTGGAAAGTCGCTTCCGTTTAATGAATTGTGGACAAACTATACATGCGACCCCCTATAAATAGCGGCAGAAAGTTAGCAAACTGCCAGGGCAACTAACTAATAACACTAAAGTTGTGCTCAGCCGATAAACTCGCCGGTATTTTTGAAAAAACGGAGAAAACGATTAGACCCAATAGCGTTAGCGGAGGTGTCATTTTGTTAACGTTATCGTAAACACGCACACCTTAGGTTGACAGACGTTGCGGGCATAATATTTGGGCCACATATAAAAAATTGATATCGACTTGTAGCACAGGAACAGGGCAACAAATTCACACCAGTAGATGTATGCTTTGTTGTAACAACTTTCGGCATTTAGCACACTCCCGGAAATCTATGAAAGTCTGGAAAGTCGCTTCCGTTTAATGAATTGTGGACAAACTATACATGCGACCCCCTATAAATAGCGGCAGAAAGTTAGCAAACTGCCAGGGCAACTAACTAATAACACTAAAGTTGTGCTCAGCCGATAAACTCGCCGGTATTTTTGAAAAAACGGAGAAAACGATTAGACCCAATAGCGTTAGCGGAGGTGTCATTTTGTTAACGTTATCGTAAACACGCACACCTTAGGTTGACAGACGTTGCGGGCATAATATTTGGGCCACATATAAAAAATTGATATCGACTTGTAGCACAGGAACAGGGCAACAAATTCACACCAGTAGATGTATGCTTTGTTGTAACAACTTTCGGCATTTAGCACACTCCCGGAAATCTATGAAAGTCTGGAAAGTCGCTTCCGTTTAATGAATTGTGGACAAACTATACATGCGACCCCCTATAAATAGCGGCAGAAAGTTAGCAAACTGCCAGGGCAACTAACTAATAACACTAAAGTTGTGCTCAGCCGATAAACTCGCCGGTATTTTTGAAAAAACGGAGAAAACGATTAGACCCAATAGCGTTAGCGGAGGTGTCATTTTGTTAACGTTATCGTAAACACGCACACCTTAGGTTGACAGACGTTGCGGGCATAATATTTGGGCCACATATAAAAAATTGATATCGACTTGTAGCACAGGAACAGGGCAACAAATTCACACCAGTAGATGTATGCTTTGTTGTAACAACTTTCGGCATTTAGCACACTCCCGGAAATCTATGAAAGTCTGGAAAGTCGCTTCCGTTTAATGAATTGTGGACAAACTATACATGCGACCCCCTATAAATAGCGGCAGAAAGTTAGCAAACTGCCAGGGCAACTAACTAATAACACTAAAGTTGTGCTCAGCCGATAAACTCGCCGGTATTTTTGAAAAAACGGAGAAAACGATTAGACCCAATAGCGTTAGCGGAGGTGTCATTTTGTTAACGTTATCGTAAACACGCACACCTTAGGTTGACAGACGTTGCGGGCATAATATTTGGGCCACATATAAAAAATTGATATCGACTTGTAGCACAGGAACAGGGCAACAAATTCACACCAGTAGATGTATGCTTTGTTGTAACAACTTTCGGCATTTAGCACACTCCCGGAAATCTATGAAAGTCTGGAAAGTCGCTTCCGTTTAATGAATTGTGGACAAACTATACATGCGACCCCCTATAAATAGCGGCAGAAAGTTAGCAAACTGCCAGGGCAACTAACTAATAACACTAAAGTTGTGCTCAGCCGATAAACTCGCCGGTATTTTTGAAAAAACGGAGAAAACGATTAGACCCAATAGCGTTAGCGGAGGTGTCATTTTGTTAACGTTATCGTAAACACGCACACCTTAGGTTGACAGACGTTGCGGGCATAATATTTGGGCCACATATAAAAAATTGATATCGACTTGTAGCACAGGAACAGGGCAACAAATTCACACCAGTAGATGTATGCTTTGTTGTAACAACTTTCGGCATTTAGCACACTCCCGGAAATCTATGAAAGTCTGGAAAGTCGCTTCCGTTTAATGAATTGTGGACAAACTATACATGCGACCCCCTATAAATAGCGGCAGAAAGTTAGCAAACTGCCAGGGCAACTAACTAATAACACTAAAGTTGTGCTCAGCCGATAAACTCGCCGGTATTTTTGAAAAAAACGGAGAAAACGATTAGACCCAATAGCGTTAGCGGAGGTGTCATTTTGTTAACGTTATCGTAAACACGCACACCTTAGGTTGACAGACGTTGCGGGCATAATATTTGGGCCACATATAAAAAATTGATATCGACTTGTAGCACAGGAACAGGGCAACAAATTCACACCAGTAGATGTATGCTTTGTTGTAACAACTTTCGGCATTTAGCACACTCCCGGAAATCTATGAAAGTCTGGAAAGTCGCTTCCGTTTAATGAATTGTGGACAAACTATACATGCGACCCCCTATAAATAGCGGCAGAAAGTTAGCAAACTGCCAGGGCAACTAACTAATAACACTAAAGTTGTGCTCAGCCGATAAACTCGCCGGTATTTTTGAAAAAACGGAGAAAACGATTAGACCCAATAGCGTTAGCGGAGGTGTCATTTTGTTAACGTTTGACAAACTATACATGCGACCCCCTATAAATAGCGGCAGAAAGTTAGCAAACTGCCAGGGCAACTAACTAATAACACTAAAGTTGTGCTCAGCCGATAAACTCGCCGGTATTTTTGAAAAAACGGAGAAAACGATTAGACCCAATAGCGTTAGCGGAGGTGTCATTTTGTTAACGTTATCGTAAACACGCACACCTTAGGTTGACAGACGTTGCGGGCATAATATTTGGGCCACATATAAAAAATTGATATCGACTTGTAGCACAGGAACAGGGCAACAAATTCACACCAGTAGATGTATGCTTTGTTGTAACAACTTTCGGCATTTAGCACACTCCCGGAAATCTATGAAAGTCTGGAAAGTCGCTTCCGTTTAATGAATTGTGGACAAACTATACATGCGACCCCCTATAAATAGCGGCAGAAAGTTAGCAAACTGCCAGGGCAACTAACTAATAACACTAAAGTTGTGCTCAGCCGATAAACTCGCCGGTATTTTTGAAAAAACGGAGAAAACGATTAGACCCAATAGCGTTAGCGGAGGTGTCATTTTGTTAACGTTATCGTAAACACGCACACCTTAGGTTGACAGACGTTGCGGGCATAATATTTGGGCCACATATAAAAAATTGATATCGACTTGTAGCACAGGAACAGGGCAACAAATTCACACCAGTAGATGTATGCTTTGTTGTAACAACTTTCGGCATTTAGCACACTCCCGGAAATCTATGAAAGTCTGGAAAGTCGCTTCCGTTTAATGAATTGTGGACAAACTATACATGCGACCCCCTATAAATAGCGGCAGAAAGTTAGCAAACTGCCAGGGCAACTAACTAATAACACTAAAGTTGTGCTCAGCCGATAAACTCGCCGGTATTTTTGAAAAAACGGAGAAAACGATTAGACCCAATAGCGTTAGCGGAGGTGTCATTTTGTTAACGTTATCGTAAACACGCACACCTTAGGTTGACAGACGTTGCGGGCATAATATTTGGGCCACATATAAAAAATTGATATCGACTTGTAGCACAGGAACAGGGCAACAAATTCACACCAGTAGATGTATGCTTTGTTGTAACAACTTTCGGCATTTAGCACACTCCCGGAAATCTATGAAAGTCTGGAAAGTCGCTTCCGTTTAATGAATTGTGGACAAACTATACATGCGACCCCCTATAAATAGCGGCAGAAAGTTAGCAAACTGCCAGGGCAACTAACTAATAACACTAAAGTTGTGCTCAGCCGATAAACTCGCCGGTATTTTTGAAAAAACGGAGAAAACGATTAGACCCAATAGCGTTAGCGGAGGTGTCATTTTGTTAACGTTATCGTAAACACGCACACCTTAGGTTGACAGACGTTGCGGGCATAATATTTGGGCCACATATAAAAAATTGATATCGACTTGTAGCACAGGAACAGGGCAACAAATTCACACCAGTAGATGTATGCTTTGTTGTAACAACTTTCGGCATTTAGCACACTCCCGGAAATCTATGAAAGTCTGGAAAGTCGCTTCCGTTTAATGAATTGTGGACAAACTATACATGCGACCCCCTATAAATAGCGGCAGAAAGTTAGCAAACTGCCAGGGCAACTAACTAATAACACTAAAGTTGTGCTCAGCCGATAAACTCGCCGGTATTTTTGAAAAAACGGAGAAAACGATTAGACCCAATAGCGTTAGCGGAGGTGTCATTTTGTTAACGTTATCGTAAACACGCACACCTTAGGTTGACAGACGTTGCGGGCATAATATTTGGGCCACATATAAAAAATTGATATCGACTTGTAGCACAGGAACAGGGCAACAAATTCACACCAGTAGATGTATGCTTTGTTGTAACAACTTTCGGCATTTAGCACACTCCCGGAAATCTATGAAAGTCTGGAAAGTCGCTTCCGTTTAATGAATTGTGGACAAACTATACATGCGACCCCCTATAAATAGCGGCAGAAAGTTAGCAAACTGCCAGGGCAACTAACTAATAACACTAAAGTTGTGCTCAGCCGATAAACTCGCCGGTATTTTTGAAAAAAACGGAGAAAACGATTAGACCCAATAGCGTTAGCGGAGGTGTCATTTTGTTAACGTTATCGTAAACACGCACACCTTAGGTTGACAGACGTTGCGGGCATAATATTTGGGCCACATATAAAAAATTGATATCGACTTGTAGCACAGGAACAGGGCAACAAATTCACACCAGTAGATGTATGCTTTGTTGTAACAACTTTCGGCATTTAGCACACTCCCGGAAATCTATGAAAGTCTGGAAAGTCGCTTCCGTTTAATGAATTGTGGACAAACTATACATGCGACCCCCTATAAATAGCGGCAGAAAGTTAGCAAACTGCCAGGGCAACTAACTAATAACACTAAAGTTGTGCTCAGCCGATAAACTCGCCGGTATTTTTGAAAAAACGGAGAAAACGATTAGACCCAATAGCGTTAGCGGAGGTGTCATTTTGTTAACGTTATCGTAAACACGCACACCTTAGGTTGACAGACGTTGCGGGCATAATATTTGGGCCACATATAAAAAATTGATATCGACTTGTAGCACAGGAACAGGGCAACAAATTCACACCAGTAGATGTATGCTTTGTTGTAACAACTTTCGGCATTTAGCACACTCCCGGAAATCTATGAAAGTCTGGAAAGTCGCTTCCGTTTAATGAATTGTGGACAAACTATACATGCGACCCCCTATAAATAGCGGCAGAAAGTTAGCAAACTGCCAGGGCAACTAACTAATAACACTAAAGTTGTGCTCAGCCGATAAACTCGCCGGTATTTTTGAAAAAACGGAGAAAACGATTAGACCCAATAGCGTTAGCGGAGGTGTCATTTTGTTAACGTTATCGTAAACACGCACACCTTAGGTTGACAGACGTTGCGGGCATAATATTTGGGCCACATATAAAAAATTGATATCGACTTGTAGCACAGGAACAGGGCAACAAATTCACACCAGTAGATGTATGCTTTGTTGTAACAACTTTCGGCATTTAGCACACTCCCGGAAATCTATGAAAGTCTGGAAAGTCGCTTCCGTTTAATGAATTGTGGACAAACTATACATGCGACCCCCTATAAATAGCGGCAGAAAGTTAGCAAACTGCCAGGGCAACTAACTAATAACACTAAAGTTGTGCTCAGCCGATAAACTCGCCGGTATTTTTGAAAAAACGGAGAAAACGATTAGACCCAATAGCGTTAGCGGAGGTGTCATTTTGTTAACGTTATCGTAAACACGCACACCTTAGGTTGACAGACGTTGCGGGCATAATATTTGGGCCACATATAAAAAATTGATATCGACTTGTAGCACAGGAACAGGGCAACAAATTCACACCAGTAGATGTATGCTTTGTTGTAACAACTTTCGGCATTTAGCACACTCCCGGAAATCTATGAAAGTCTGGAAAGTCGCTTCCGTTTAATGAATTGTGGACAAACTATACATGCGACCCCCTATAAATAGCGGCAGAAAGTTAGCAAACTGCCAGGGCAACTAACTAATAACACTAAAGTTGTGCTCAGCCGATAAACTCGCCGGTATTTTTGAAAAAACGGAGAAAACGATTAGACCCAATAGCGTTAGCGGAGGTGTCATTTTGTTAACGTTATCGTAAACACGCACACCTTAGGTTGACAGACGTTGCGGGCATAATATTTGGGCCACATATAAAAAATTGATATCGACTTGTAGCACAGGAACAGGGCAACAAATTCACACCAGTAGATGTATGCTTTGTTGTAACAACTTTCGGCATTTAGCACACTCCCGGAAATCTATGAAAGTCTGGAAAGTCGCTTCCGTTTAATGAATTGTGGACAAACTATACATGCGACCCCCTATAAATAGCGGCAGAAAGTTAGCAAACTGCCAGGGCAACTAACTAATAACACTAAAGTTGTGCTCAGCCGATAAACTCGCCGGTATTTTTGAAAAAAACGGAGAAAACGATTAGACCCAATAGCGTTAGCGGAGGTGTCATTTTGTTAACGTTATCGTAAACACGCACACCTTAGGTTGACAGACGTTGCGGGCATAATATTTGGGCCACATATAAAAAATTGATATCGACTTGTAGCACAGGAACAGGGCAACAAATTCACACCAGTAGATGTATGCTTTGTTGTAACAACTTTCGGCATTTAGCACACTCCCGGAAATCTATGAAAGTCTGGAAAGTCGCTTCCGTTTAATGAATTGTGGACAAACTATACATGCGACCCCCTATAAATAGCGGCAGAAAGTTAGCAAACTGCCAGGGCAACTAACTAATAACACTAAAGTTGTGCTCAGCCGATAAACTCGCCGGTATTTTTGAAAAAACGGAGAAAACGATTAGACCCAATAGCGTTAGCGGAGGTGTCATTTTGTTAACGTTATCGTAAACACGCACACCTTAGGTTGACAGACGTTGCGGGCATAATATTTGGGCCACATATAAAAAATTGATATCGACTTGTAGCACAGGAACAGGGCAACAAATTCACACCAGTAGATGTATGCTTTGTTGTAACAACTTTCGGCATTTAGCACACTCCCGGAAATCTATGAAAGTCTGGAAAGTCGCTTCCGTTTAATGAATTGTGGACAAACTATACATGCGACCCCCTATAAATAGCGGCAGAAAGTTAGCAAACTGCCAGGGCAACTAACTAATAACACTAAAGTTGTGCTCAGCCGATAAACTCGCCGGTATTTTTGAAAAAACGGAGAAAACGATTAGACCCAATAGCGTTAGCGGAGGTGTCATTTTGTTAACGTTATCGTAAACACGCACACCTTAGGTTGACAGACGTTGCGGGCATAATATTTGGGCCACATATAAAAAATTGATATCGACTTGTAGCACAGGAACAGGGCAACAAATTCACACCAGTAGATGTATGCTTTGTTGTAACAACTTTCGGCATTTAGCACACTCCCGGAAATCTATGAAAGTCTGGAAAGTCGCTTCCGTTTAATGAATTGTGGACAAACTATACATGCGACCCCCTATAAATAGCGGCAGAAAGTTAGCAAACTGCCAGGGCAACTAACTAATAACACTAAAGTTGTGCACAGCCGATAAACTCGCCGGTATTTTTGAAAAAACGGAGAAAACGATTAGACCCAATAGCGTTAGCGGAGGTGTCATTTTGTTAACGTTATCGTAAACACGCACACCTTAGGTTGACAGACGTTGCGGGCATAATATTTGGGCCACATATAAAAAATTGATATCGACTTGTAGCACAGGAACAGGGCAACAAATTCACACCAGTAGATGTATGCTTTGTTGTAACAACTTTCGGCATTTAGCACACTCCCGGAAATCTATGAAAGTCTGGAAAGTCGCTTCCGTTTAATGAATTGTGGACAAACTATACATGCGACCCCCTATAAATAGCGGCAGAAAGTTAGCAAACTGCCAGGGCAACTAACTAATAACACTAAAGTTGTGCTCAGCCGATAAACTCGCCGGTATTTTTGAAAAAACGGAGAAAACGATTAGACCCAATAGCGTTAGCGGAGGTGTCATTTTGTTAACGTTATCGTAAACACGCACACCTTAGGTTGACAGACGTTGCGGGCATAATATTTGGGCCACATATAAAAAATTGATATCGACTTGTAGCACAGGAACAGGGCAACAAATTCACACCAGTAGATGTATGCTTTGTTGTAACAACTTTCGGCATTTAGCACACTCCCGGAAATCTATGAAAGTCTGGAAAGTCGCTTCCGTTTAATGAATTGTGGACAAACTATACATGCGACCCCCTATAAATAGCGGCAGAAAGTTAGCAAACTGCCAGGGCAACTAACTAATAACACTAAAGTTGTGCTCAGCCGATAAACTCGCCGGTATTTTTGAAAAAACGGAGAAAACGATTAGACCCAATAGCGTTAGCGGAGGTGTCATTTTGTTAACGTTATCGTAAACACGCACACCTTAGGTTGACAGACGTTGCGGGCATAATATTTGGGCCACATATAAAAAATTGATATCGACTTGTAGCACAGGAACAGGGCAACAAATTCACACCAGTAGATGTATGCTTTGTTGTAACAACTTTCGGCATTTAGCACACTCCCGGAAATCTATGAAAGTCTGGAAAGTCGCTTCCGTTTAATGAATTGTGGACAAACTATACATGCGACCCCCTATAAATAGCGGCAGAAAGTTAGCAAACTGCCAGGGCAACTAACTAATAACACTAAAGTTGTGCTCAGCCGATAAACTCGCCGGTATTTTTGAAAAAACGGAGAAAACGATTAGACCCAATAGCGTTAGCGGAGGTGTCATTTTGTTAACGTTATCGTAAACACGCACACCTTAGGTTGACAGACGTTGCGGGCATAATATTTGGGCCACATATAAAAAATTGATATCGACTTGTAGCACAGGAACAGGGCAACAAATTCACACCAGTAGATGTATGCTTTGTTGTAACAACTTTCGGCATTTAGCACACTCCCGGAAATCTATGAAAGTCTGGAAAGTCGCTTCCGTTTAATGAATTGTGGACAAACTATACATGCGACCCCCTATAAATAGCGGCAGAAAGTTAGCAAACTGCCAGGGCAACTAACTAATAACACTAAAGTTGTGCTCAGCCGACAAACTCGCCGGTATTTTTGAAAAAACGGAGAAAACGATTAGACCCAATAGCGTTAGCGGAGGTGTCATTTTGTTAACGTTATCGTAAACACGCACACCTTAGGTTGACAGACGTTGCGGGCATAATATTTGGGCCACATATAAAAAATTGATATCGACTTGTAGCACAGGAACAGGGCAACAAATTCACACCAGTAGATGTATGCTTTGTTGTAACAACTTTCGGCATTTAGCACACTCCCGGAAATCTATGAAAGTCTGGAAAGTCGCTTCCGTTTAATGAATTGTGGACAAACTATACATGCGACCCCCTATAAATAGCGGCAGAAAGTTAGCAAACTGCCAGGGCAACTAACTAATAACACTAAAGTTGTGCTCAGCCGATAAACTCGCCGGTATTTTTGAAAAAACGGAGAAAACGATTAGACCCAATAGCGTTAGCGGAGGTGTCATTTTAGTTATCGTAAACACGCACACCTTAGGTTGACAGACGTTGCGGGCATAATATTTGGGCCACATATAAAAAATTGATATCGACTTGTAGCACAGGAACAGGGCAACAAATTCACACCAGTAGATGTATGCTTTGTTGTAACAACTTTCGGCATTTAGCACACTCCGGAAATCTATGAAAGTCTGGAAAGTCGCTTCCGTTTAATGAATTGTGGACAAACTATACATGCGACCCCCTATAAATAGCGGCAGAAAGTTAGCAAACTGCCAGGGCAACTAACTAATAACACTAAAGTTGTGCTCAGCCGATAAACTCGCCGGTATTTTTGAAAAAACGGAGAAAACGATTAGACCCAATAGCGTTAGCGGAGGTGTCATTTTGTTAACGTTATCGTAAACACGCACACCTTAGGTTGACAGACGTTGCGGGCATAATATTTGGGCCACATATAAAAAATTGATATCGACTTGTAGCACAGGAACAGGGCAACAAATTCACACCAGTAGATGTATGCTTTGTTGTAACAACTTTCGGCATTTAGCACACTCCCGGAAATCTATGAAAGTCTGGAAAGTCGCTTCCGTTTAATGAATTGTGGACAAACTATACATGCGACCCCCTATAAATAGCGGCAGAAAGTTAGCAAACTGCCAGGGCAACTAACTAATAACACTAAAGTTGTGCTCAGCCGATAAACTCGCCGGTATTTTTGAAAAAACGGAGAAAACGATTAGACCCAATAGCGTTAGCGGAGGTGTCATTTTGTTAACGTTATCGTAAACACGCACACCTTAGGTTGACAGACGTTGCGGGCATAATATTTGGGCCACATATAAAAAATTGATATCGACTTGTAGCACAGGAACAGGGCAACAAATTCACACCAGTAGATGTATGCTTTGTTGTAACAACTTTCGGCATTTAGCACACTCCCGGAAATCTATGAAAGTCTGGAAAGTCGCTTCCGTTTAATGAATTGTGGACAAACTATACATGCGACCCCCCTATAAATAGCGGCAGAAAGTTAGCAAACTGCCAGGGCAACTAACTAATAACACTAAAGTTGTGCTCAGCCGATAAACCCGCCGGTATTTTTGAAAAAACGGAGAAAACGATTAGACCCAATAGCGTTAGCGGAGGTGTCATTTTGTTAACGTTATCGTAAACACGCACACCTTAGGTTGACAGACGTTGCGGGCATAATATTTGGGCCACATATAAAAAATTGATATCGACTTGTAGCACAGGAACAGGGCAACAAATTCACACCAGTAGATGTATGCTTTGTTGTAACAACTTTCGGCATTTAGCACACTCCCGGAAATCTATGAAAGTCTGGAAAGTCGCTTCCGTTTAATGAATTGTGGACAAACTATACATGCGACCCCCTATAAATAGCGGCAGAAAGTTAGCAAACTGCCAGGGCAACTAACTAATAACACTAAAGTTGTGCTCAGCCGATAAACCCGCCGGTATTTTTGAAAAAACGGAGAAAACGATTAGACCCAATAGCGTTAGCGGAGGTGTCATTTTGTTAACGTTATCGTAAACACGCACACCTTAGGTTGACAGACGTTGCGGGCATAATATTTGGGCCACATATAAAAAATTGATATCGACTTGTAGCACAGGAACAGGGCAACAAATTCACACCAGTAGATGTATGCTTTGTTGTAACAACTTTCGGCATTTAGCACACTCCCGGAAATCTATGAAAGTCTGGAAAGTCGCTTCCGTTTAATGAATTGTGGACAAACTATACATGCGACCCCCTATAAATAGCGGCAGAAAGTTAGCAAACTGCCAGGGCAACTAACTAATAACACTAAAGTTGTGCTCAGCCGATAAACTCGCCGGTATTTTTGAAAAAACGGAGAAAACGATTAGACCCAATAGCGTTAGCGGAGGTGTCATTTTGTTAACGTTATCGTAAACACGCACACCTTAGGTTGACAGACGTTGCGGGCATAATATTTGGGCCACATATAAAAAATTGATATCGACTTGTAGCACAGGAACAGGGCAACAAATTCACACCAGTAGATGTATGCTTTGTTGTAACAACTTTCGGCATTTAGCACACTCCCGGAAATCTATGAAAGTCTGGAAAGTCGCTTCCGTTTAATGAATTGTGGACAAACTATACATGCGACCCCCTATAAATAGCGGCAGAAAGTTAGCAAACTGCCAGGGCAACTAACTAATAACACTAAAGTTGTGCTCAGCCGATAAACTCGCCGGTATTTTTGAAAAAACGGAGAAAACGATTAGACCCAATAGCGTTAGCGGAGGTGTCATTTTGTTAACGTTATCGTAAACACGCACACCTTAGGTTGACAGACGTTGCGGGCATAATATTTGGGCCACATATAAAAAATTGATATCGACTTGTAGCACAGGAACAGGGCAACAAATTCACACCAGTAGATGTATGCTTTGTTGTAACAACTTTCGGCATTTAGCACACTCCCGGAAATCTATGAAAGTCTGGAAAGTCGCTTCCGTTTAATGAATTGTGGACAAACTATACATGCGACCCCCTATAAATAGCGGCAGAAAGTTAGCAAACTGCCAGGGCAACTAACTAATAACACTAAAGTTGTGCTCAGCCGATAAACTCGCCGGTATTTTTGAAAAAACGGAGAAAACGATTAGACCCAATAGCGTTAGCGGAGGTGTCATTTTGTTAACGTTATCGTAAACACGCACACCTTAGGTTGACAGACGTTGCGGGCATAATATTTGGGCCACATATAAAAAATTGATATCGACTTGTAGCACAGGAACAGGGCAACAAATTCACACCAGTAGATGTATGCTTTGTTGTAACAACTTTCGGCATTTAGCACACTCCCGGAAATCTATGAAAGTCTGGAAAGTCGCTTCCGTTTAATGAATTGTGGACAAACTATACATGCGACCCCCTATAAATAGCGGCAGAAAGTTAGCAAACTGCCAGGGCAACTAACTAATAACACTAAAGTTGTGCTCAGCCGATAAACTCGCCGGTATTTTTGAAAAAACGGAGAAAACGATTAGACCCAATAGCGTTAGCGGAGGTGTCATTTTGTTAACGTTATCGTAAACACGCACACCTTAGGTTGACAGACGTTGCGGGCATAATATTTGGGCCACATATAAAAAATTGATATCGACTTGTAGCACAGGAACAGGGCAACAAATTCACACCAGTAGATGTATGCTTTGTTGTAACAACTTTCGGCATTTAGCACACTCCCGGAAATCTATGAAAGTCTGGAAAGTCGCTTCCGTTTAATGAATTGTGGACAAACTATACATGCGACCCCCTATAAATAGCGGCAGAAAGTTAGCAAACTGCCAGGGCAACTAACTAATAACACTAAAGTTGTGCTCAGCCGATAAACCCGCCGGTATTTTTGAAAAAACGGAGAAAACGATTAGACCCAATAGCGTTAGCGGAGGTGTCATTTTGTTAACGTTATCGTAAACACGCACACCTTAGGTTGACAGACGTTGCGGGCATAATATTTGGGCCACATATAAAAAATTGATATCGACTTGTAGCACAGGAACAGGGCAACAAATTCACACCAGTAGATGTATGCTTTGTTGTAACAACTTTCGGCATTTAGCACACTCCCGGAAATCTATGAAAGTCTGGAAAGTCGCTTCCGTTTAATGAATTGTGGACAAACTATACATGCGACCCCCTATAAATAGCGGCAGAAAGTTAGCAAACTGCCAGGGCAACTAACTAATAACACTAAAGTTGTGCTCAGCCGATAAACCCGCCGGTATTTTTGAAAAAACGGAGAAAACGATTAGACCCAATAGCGTTAGCGGAGGTGTCATTTTGTTAACGTTATCGTAAACACGCACACCTTAGGTTGACAGACGTTGCGGGCATAATATTTGGGCCACATATAAAAAATTGATATCGACTTGTAGCACAGGAACAGGGCAACAAATTCACACCAGTAGATGTATGCTTTGTTGTAACAACTTTCGGCATTTAGCACACTCCCGGAAATCTATGAAAGTCTGGAAAGTCGCTTCCGTTTAATGAATTGTGGACAAACTATACATGCGACCCCCTATAAATAGCGGCAGAAAGTTAGCAAACTGCCAGGGCAACTAACTAATAACACTAAAGTTGTGCTCAGCCGATAAACTCGCCGGTATTTTTGAAAAAACGGAGAAAACGATTAGACCCAATAGCGTTAGCGGAGGTGTCATTTTGTTAACGTTATCGTAAACACGCACACCTTAGGTTGACAGACGTTGCGGGCATAATATTTGGGCCACATATAAAAAATTGATATCGACTTGTAGCACAGGAACAGGGCAACAAATTCACACCAGTAGATGTATGCTTTGTTGTAACAACTTTCGGCATTAAGTACACTCCCGGAAATCTATGAAAGTCTGGAAAGTCGCTTCCGTTTAATGAATTGTGGACAAACTATACATGCGACCCCCTATAAATAGCGGCAGAAAGTTAGCAAACTGCCAGGGCAACTAACTAATAACACTAAAGTTGTGCTCAGCCGATAAACTCGCCGGTATTTTTGAAAAAACGGAGAAAACGATTAGACCCAATAGCGTTAGCGGAGGTGTCATTTTGTTAACGTTATCGTAAACACGCACACCTTAGGTTGACAGACGTTGCGGGCATAATATTTGGGCCACATATAAAAAATTGATATCGACTTGTAGCACAGGAACAGGGCAACAAATTCACACCAGTAGATGTATGCTTTGTTGTAACAACTTTCGGCATTTAGCACACTCCCGGAAATCTATGAAAGTCTGGAAAGTCGCTTCCGTTTAATGAATTGTGGACAAACTATACATGCGACCCCCTATAAATAGCGGCAGAAAGTTAGCAAACTGCCAGGGCAGCTAACTAATAACACTAAAGTTGTGCTCAGCCGATAAACTCGCCGGTATTTTTGAAAAAACGGAGAAAACTATTGGCCCAATAGCGTTAGCGGAGGTGTCATTTTGTTAACGTTATCGTAAACACGCACACCTTAGGTTGACAGACGTTGCGGGCATAATATTTGGGCCACATATAAAAAATTGATATCGACTTGTAGCACAGGAACAGGGCAACAAATTCACACCAGTAGATGTATGCTTTGTTGTAACAACTTTCGGCATTTAGCACACTCCCGGAAATCTATGAAAGTCTGGAAAGTCGCTTCCGTTTAATGAATTGTGGACAAACTATACATGCGACCCCCTATAAATAGCGGCAGAAAGTTAGCAAACTGCCAGGGCAACTAACTAATAACACTAAAGTTGTGCTCAGCCGATAAACTCGCCGGTATTTTTGAAAAAACGGAGAAAACGATTAGACCCAATAGCGTTAGCGGAGGTGTCATTTTGTTAACGTTATCGTAAACACGCACACCTTAGGTTGACAGACGTTGCGGGCATAATATTTGGGCCACATATAAAAAATTGATATCGACTTGTAGCACAGGAACAGGGCAACAAATTCACACCAGTAGATGTATGCTTTGTTGTAACAACTTTCGGCATTTAGCACACTCCCGGAAATCTATGAAAGTCTGGAAAGTCGCTTCCGTTTAATGAATTGTGGACAAACTATACATGCGACCCCCTATAAATAGCGGCAGAAAGTTAGCAAACTGCCAGGGCAACTAACTAATAACACTAAAGTTGTGCTCAGCCGATAAACTCGCCGGTATTTTTGAAAAAACGGAGAAAACGATTAGACCCAATAGCGTTAGCGGAGGTGTCATTTTGTTAACGTTATCGTAAACACGCACACCTTAGGTTGACAGACGTTGCGGGCATAATATTTGGGCCACATATAAAAAATTGATATCGACTTGTAGCACAGGAACAGGGCAACAAATTCACACCAGTAGATGTATGCTTTGTTGTAACAACTTTCGGCATTTAGCACACTCCCGGAAATCTATGAAAGTCTGGAAAGTCGCTTCCGTTTAATGAATTGTGGACAAACTATACATGCGACCCCCTATAAATAGCGGCAGAAAGTTAGCAAACTGCCAGGGGCAACTAACTAATAACACTAAAGTTGTGCTCAGCCGATAAACCCGCCGGTATTTTTGAAAAAACGGAGAAAAACGATTAGACCCAATAGCGTTAGCGGAGGTGTCATTTTGTTAACGTTATCGTAAACACGCACACCTTAGGTTGACAGACGTTGCGGGCATAATATTTGGGCCACATATAAAAAATTGATATCGACTTGTAGCACAGGAACAGGGCAACAAATTCACACCAGTAGATTATATGCTTTGTTGTAACAACTTTCGGCATTTAGCACACTCCCGGAAATCTATGAAAGTCTGGAAAGTCGCTTCCGTTTAATGAATTGTGGACAAACTATACATGCGACCCCCTATAAATAGCGGCAGAAAGTTAGCAAACTGCCAGGGCAACTAACTAATAACACTAAAGTTGTGCTCAGCCGATAAACTCGCCGGTATTTTTGAAAAAAACGGAGAAAACGATTAGACCCAATAGCGTTAGCGGAGGTGTCATTTTGTTAACGTTATCGTAAACACGCACACCTTAGGTTGACAGACGTTGCGGGCATAATATTTGGGCCACATATAAAAAATTGATATCGACTTGTAGCACAGGAACAGGGCAACAAATTCACACCAGTAGATGTATGCTTTGTTGTAACAACTTTCGGCATTTAGCACACTCCCGGAAATCTATGAAAGTCTGGAAAGTCGCTTCCGTTTAATGAATTGTGGACAAACTATACATGCGACCCCCTATAAATAGCGGCAGAAAGTTAGCAAACTGCCAGGGCAACTAACTAATAACACTAAAGTTGTGCTCAGCCGATAAACTCGCCGGTATTTTTGAAAAAACGGAGAAAACGATTAGACCCAATAGCGTTAGCGGAGGTGTCATTTTGTTAACGTTATCGTAAACACGCACACCTTAGGTTGACAGACGTTGCGGGCATAATATTTGGGCCACATATAAAAAATTGATATCGACTTGTAGCACAGGAACAGGGCAACAAATTCACACCAGTAGATGTTTGCTTTGTTGTAACAACTTTCGGCATTTAGCACACTCCCGGAAGTCTATGAAAGTCTGGAAAGTCGCTTCCGTTTAATGAATTGTGGACAAACTATACATGCGACCCCCTATAAATAGCGGCAGAAAGTTAGCAAACTGCCAGGGCAACTAACTAATAACACTAAAGTTGTGCTCAGCCGATAAACTCGCCGGTATTTTTGAAAAAACGGAGAAAACGATTAGACCCAATAGCGTTAGCGGAGGTGTCATTTTGTTAACGTTATCGTAAACACGCACACCTTAGGTTGACAGACGTTGCGGGCATAATATTTGGGCCACATATAAAAAATTGATATCGACTTGTAGCACAGGAACAGGGCAACAAATTCACACCAGTAGATGTATGCTTTGTTGTAACAACTTTCGGCATTTAGCACACTCCCGGAAATCTATGAAAGTCTGGAAAGTCGCTTCCGTTTAATGAATTGTGGACAAACTATACATGCGACCCCTATAAATAGCGGCAGAAAGTTAGCAAACTGCCAGGGCAACTAACTAATAACACTAAAGTTGTGCTCAGCCGATAAACCCGCCGGTATTTTGAAAAAACGGAGAAAACGATTAGACCCAATAGCGTTAGCGGAGGTGTCATTTTGTTAACGTTATCGTAAACACGCACACCTTAGGTTGACAGACGTTGCGGGCATAATATTTGGGCCACATATAAAAAATTGATATCGACTTGTAGCACAGGAACAGGGCAACAAATTCACACCAGTAGATGTATGCTTTGTTGTAACAACTTTCGGCATTTAGCACACTCCCGGAAATCTATGAAAGTCTGGAAAGTCGCTTCCGTTTAATGAATTGTGGACAAACTATACATGCGACCCCCTATAAATAGCGGCAGAAAGTTAGCAAACTGCCAGGGCAACTAACTAATAACACTAAAGTTGTGCTCAGCCGATAAACCCGCCGGTATTTTTGAAAAAACGGAGAAAACGATTAGACCCAATAGCGTTAGCGGAGGTGTCATTTTGTTAACGTTATCGTAACACGCACACCTTAGGTTGACAGACGTTGCGGGCATAATATTTGGGCCACATATAAAAAATTGATATCGACTTGTAGCACAGGAACAGGGCAACAAATTCACACCAGTAGATGTATGCTTTGTTGTAACAACTTTCGGCATTTAGCACACTCCCGGAAATCTATGAAAGTCTGGAAAGTCGCTTCCGTTTAATGAATTGTGGACAAACTATACATGCGACCCCCTATAAATAGCGGCAGAAAGTTAGCAAACTGCCAGGGCAACTAACTAATAACACTAAAGTTGTGCTCAGCCGATAAACTCGCCGGTATTTTTGAAAAAACGGAGAAAACGATTAGACCCAATAGCGTTAGCGGAGGTGTCATTTTGTTAACGTTATCGTAAACACGCACACCTTAGGTTGACAGACGTTGCGGGCATAATATTTGGGCCACATATAAAAAATTGATATCGACTTGTAGCACAGGAACAGGGCAACAAATTCACACCAGTAGATGTATGCTTTGTTGTAACAACTTTCGGCATTTAGCACACTCCCGGAAATCTATGAAAGTCTGGAAAGTCGCTTCCGTTTAATGAATTGTGGACAAACTATACATGCGACCCCCTATAAATAGCGGCAGAAAGTTAGCAAACTGCCAGGGCAACTAACTAATAACACTAAAGTTGTGCTCAGCCGATAAACCCGCCGGTATTTTTGAAAAAACGGAGAAAACGATTAGACCCAATAGCGTTAGCGGAGGTGTCATTTTGTTAACGTTATCGTAAACACGCACACCTTAGGTTGACAGACGTTGCGGGCATAATATTTGGGGCCACATATAAAAAATTGATATCGACTTGTAGCACAGGAACAGGGCAACAAATTCACACCAGTAGATGTATGCTTTGTTGTAACAACTTTCGGCATTCAGCACACTCCCGGAAATCTATGAAAGTCTGGAAAGTCGCTTCCGTTTAATGAATTGTGGACAAACTATACATGCGACCCCCTATAAATAGCGGCAGAAAGTTAGCAAACTGCCAGGGCAACTAACTAATAACACTAAAGTTGTGCTCAGCCGATAAACCCGCCGGTATTTTTGAAAAAACGGAGAAAACGATTAGACCCAATAGCGTTAGCGGAGGTGTCATTTTGTTAACGTTATCGTAAACACGCACACCTTAGGTTGACAGACGTTGCGGGCATAATATTTGGCCACATATAAAAAATTGATATCGACTTGTAGCACAGGAACAGGGCAACAAATTCACACAGTAGATGTATGCTTTGTTGTAACAACTTTCGGCATTTAGCACACTCCCGGAAATCTATGAAAGTCTGGAAAGTCGCTTCCGTTTAATGAATTGTGGACAAACTATACATGCGACCCCCTATAAATAGCGGCAGAAAGTTAGCAAACTGCCAGGGCAACTAACTAATAACACTAAAGTTGTGCT
>NW_027268100.1:0-16000 GCF_963676685.1 Mytilus edulis
TTGCAGTTGTGCCTGTCGTTGTCTCATCTGTAGTTCCAGTAGTCTGTGAGACAGTGGTACCTTCGGTGCTTGATACTGTAGTGCCAGCAGTCTGAGACACGGTTGTACCTTCTGTGCTGGTCACTGGCGAGGCTGTACTTTGAATTGTGCCTGTTGTTGTATCGACTGTAGTGCCAGTAGTCTGTGAGACAGTTGTACCTTCGGTGCTTGAAACTGTAGTGCCAGAAGTTTGAGACACGGTTGTACCTTCGGTGCTGGTCACAGGCGAGGTGGTAGTTGCAGTTGTGCCTGTCGTTGTCTCAGCTGTAGTTCCAGTAGTCTGTGAGACAGTGGTACCTTCGGTGCTTGATACTGTAGTGCCAGCAGTCTGAGACACGGTTGTACCTTCTGTGCTGGTCACTGGCGAGGCTGTACTTTGAATTGTGCCTGTTGTTGTATCGACTGTAGTGCCAGTAGTCTGTGAGACAGTTGTACCTTCGGTGCTTGAAACTGTAGTGCCAGAAGTTTGAGACACGGTTGTACCTTCGGTGCTGGTCACAGGCGAGGTGGTAGTTGCAGTTGTGCCTGTCGTTGTCTCAGCTGTAGTTCCAGTAGTCTGTGAGACAGTGGTACCTTCGGTGCTTGATACTGTAGTGCCAGCAGTCTGAGACACGGTTGTACCTTCTGTGCTGGTCACTGGCGAGGCTGTACTTTGAATTGTGCCTGTTGTTGTATCGACTGTAGTGCCAGTAGTCTGTGAGACAGTTGTACCTTCGGTGCTTGAAACTGTAGTGCCAGAAGTTTGAGACACGGTTGTACCTTCGGTGCTGGTCACAGGCGAGGTGGTAGTTGCAGTTGTGCCTGTCGTTGTCTCAGCTGTAGTTCCAGTAGTCTGTGAGACAGTGGTACCTTCGGTGCTTGATACTGTAGTGCCAGCAGTCTGAGACACGGTTGTACCTTCTGTGCTGGTCACTGGCGAGGCTGTACTTTGAATTGTGCCTGTTGTTGTATCGACTGTAGTGCCAGTAGTCTGTGAGACAGTTGTACCTTCGGTGCTTGAAACTGTAGTGCCAGAAGTTTGAGACACGGTTGTACCTTCGGTGCTGGTCACAGGCGAGGTGGTAGTTGCAGTTGTGCCTGTCGTTGTCTCAGCTGTAGTTCCAGTAGTCTGTGAGACAGTGGTACCTTCGGTGCTTGATACTGTAGTGCCAGCAGTCTGAGACACGGTTGTACCTTCTGTGCTGGTCACTGGCGAGGCTGTACTTTGAATTGTGCCTGTTGTTGTATCGACTGTAGTGCCAGTAGTCTGTGAGACAGTTGTACCTTCGGTGCTTGAAACTGTAGTGCCAGAAGTTTGAGACACGGTTGTACCTTCGGTGCTGGTCACAGGCGAGGTGGTAGTTGCAGTTGTGCCTGTCGTTGTCTCAGCTGTAGTTCCAGTAGTCTGTGAGACAGTGGTACCTTCGGTGCTTGATACTGTAGTGCCAGCAGTCTGAGACACGGTTGTACCTTCTGTGCTGGTCACTGGCGAGGCTGTACTTTGAATTGTGCCTGTTGTTGTATCGACTGTAGTGCCAGTAGTCTGTGAGACAGTTGTACCTTCGGTGCTTGAAACTGTAGTGCCAGAAGTTTGAGACACGGTTGTACCTTCGGTGCTGGTCACAGGCGAGGTGGTAGTTGCAGTTGTGCCTGTCGTTGTCTCAGCTGTAGTTCCAGTAGTCTGTGAGACAGTGGTACCTTCGGTGCTTGATACTGTAGTGCCAGCAGTCTGAGACACGGTTGTACCTTCTGTGCTGGTCACTGGCGAGGCTGTACTTTGAATTGTGCCTGTTGTTGTATCGACTGTAGTGCCAGTAGTCTGTGAGACAGTTGTACCTTCGGTGCTTGAAACTGTAGTGCCAGAAGTTTGAGACACGGTTGTACCTTCGGTGCTGGTCACAGGCGAGGTGGTAGTTGCAGTTGTGCCTGTCGTTGTCTCAGCTGTAGTTCCAGTAGTCTGTGAGACAGTGGTACCTTCGGTGCTTGATACTGTAGTGCCAGCAGTCTGAGACACGGTTGTACCTTCTGTGCTGGTCACTGGCGAGGCTGTACTTTGAATTGTGCCTGTTGTTGTATCGACTGTAGTGCCAGTAGTCTGTGAGACAGTTGTACCTTCGGTGCTTGAAACTGTAGTGCCAGAAGTTTGAGACACGGTTGTACCTTCGGTGCTGGTCACAGGCGAGGTGGTAGTTGCAGTTGTGCCTGTCGTTGTCTCAGCTGTAGTTCCAGTAGTCTGTGAGACAGTGGTACCTTCGGTGCTTGATACTGTAGTGCCAGCAGTCTGAGACACGGTTGTACCTTCTGTGCTGGTCACTGGCGAGGCTGTACTTTGAATTGTGCCTGTTGTTGTATCGACTGTAGTGCCAGTAGTCTGTGAGACAGTTGTACCTTCGGTGCTTGAAACTGTAGTGCCAGAAGTTTGAGACACGGTTGTACCTTCGGTGCTGGTCACAGGCGAGGTGGTAGTTGCAGTTGTGCCTGTCGTTGTCTCAGCTGTAGTTCCAGTAGTCTGTGAGACAGTGGTACCTTCGGTGCTTGATACTGTAGTGCCAGCAGTCTGAGACACGGTTGTACCTTCTGTGCTGGTCACTGGCGAGGCTGTACTTTGAATTGTGCCTGTTGTTGTATCGACTGTAGTGCCAGTAGTCTGTGAGACAGTTGTACCTTCGGTGCTTGAAACTGTAGTGCCAGAAGTTTGAGACACGGTTGTACCTTCGGTGCTGGTCACAGGCGAGGTGGTAGTTGCAGTTGTGCCTGTCGTTGTCTCAGCTGTAGTTCCAGTAGTCTGTGAGACAGTGGTACCTTCGGTGCTTGATACTGTAGTGCCAGCAGTCTGAGACACGGTTGTACCTTCTGTGCTGGTCACTGGCGAGGCTGTACTTTGAATTGTGCCTGTTGTTGTATCGACTGTAGTGCCAGTAGTCTGTGAGACAGTTGTACCTTCGGTGCTTGAAACTGTAGTGCCAGAAGTTTGAGACACGGTTGTACCTTCGGTGCTGGTCACAGGCGAGGTGGTAGTTGCAGTTGTGCCTGTCGTTGTCTCAGCTGTAGTTCCAGTAGTCTGTGAGACAGTGGTACCTTCGGTGCTTGATACTGTAGTGCCAGCAGTCTGAGACACGGTTGTACCTTCTGTGCTGGTCACTGGCGAGGCTGTACTTTGAATTGTGCCTGTTGTTGTATCGACTGTAGTGCCAGTAGTCTGTGAGACAGTTGTACCTTCGGTGCTTGAAACTGTAGTGCCAGAAGTTTGAGACACGGTTGTACCTTCGGTGCTGGTCACAGGCGAGGTGGTAGTTGCAGTTGTGCCTGTCGTTGTCTCAGCTGTAGTTCCAGTAGTCTGTGAGACAGTGGTACCTTCGGTGCTTGATACTGTAGTGCCAGCAGTCTGAGACACGGTTGTACCTTCTGTGCTGGTCACTGGCGAGGCTGTACTTTGAATTGTGCCTGTTGTTGTATCGACTGTAGTGCCAGTAGTCTGTGAGACAGTTGTACCTTCGGTGCTTGAAACTGTAGTGCCAGAAGTTTGAGACACGGTTGTACCTTCGGTGCTGGTCACAGGCGAGGTGGTAGTTGCAGTTGTGCCTGTCGTTGTCTCAGCTGTAGTTCCAGTAGTCTGTGAGACAGTGGTACCTTCGGTGCTTGATACTGTAGTGCCAGCAGTCTGAGACACGGTTGTACCTTCTGTGCTGGTCACCGGCGAGGCTGTACTTTGAATTGTGCCTGTTGTTGTATCGACTGTAGTGCCAGTAGTCTGTGAGACAGTTGTACCTTCGGTGCTTGAAACTGTAGTGCCAGAAGTTTGAGACACGGTTGTACCTTCGGTGCTGGTCACAGGCGAGGTGGTAGTTGCAGTTGTGCCTGTCGTTGTCTCAGCTGTAGTTCCAGTAGTCTGTGAGACAGTGGTACCTTCGGTGCTTGATACTGTAGTGCCAGCAGTCTGAGACACGGTTGTACCTTCTGTGCTGGTCACCGGCGAGGCTGTACTTTGAATTGTGCCTGTTGTTGTATCGACTGTAGTGCCAGTAGTCTGTGAGACAGTTGTACCTTCGGTGCTTGAAACTGTAGTGCCAGAAGTTTGAGACACGGTTGTACCTTCGGTGCTGGTCACAGGCGAGGTGGTAGTTGCAGTTGTGCCTGTCGTTGTCTCAGCTGTAGTTCCAGTAGTCTGTGAGACAGTGGTACCTTCGGTGCTTGATACTGTAGTGCCAGTAGTCTGAGACACGGTTGTACCTTCTGTGCTGGTCACCGGCGAGGCTGTACTTTGAATTGTGCCTGTTGTTGTATCGACTGTAGTGCCAGTAGTCTGTGAGACAGTTGTACCTTCGGTGCTTGAAACTGTAGTGCCAGAAGTTTGAGACACGGTTGTACCTTCGGTGCTGGTCACAGGCGAGGTGGTAGTTGCAGTTGTGCCTGTCGTTGTCTCAGCTGTAGTTCCAGTAGTCTGTGAGACAGTGGTACCTTCGGTGCTTGATAATGTAGTGCCAGCAGTCTGAGACACGGTTGTACCTTCTGTGCTGGTCACCGGCGAGGCTGTACTTTGAATTGTGCCTGTTGTTGTATCGACTGTAGTGCCAGTAGTCTGTGAGACAGTTGTACCTTCGGTGCTTGAAACTGTAGTGCCAGAAGTTTGAGACACGGTTGTACCTTCGGTGCTGGTCACAGGCGAGGTGGTAGTTGCAGTTGTGCCTGTCGTTGTCTCAGCTGTAGTTCCAGTAGTCTGTGAGACAGTGGTACCTTCGGTGCTTGATAATGTAGTGCCAGCAGTCTGAGACACGGTTGTACCTTCTGTGCTGGTCACCGGCGAGGCTGTACTTTGAATTGTGCCTGTTGTTGTATCGACTGTAGTGCCAGTAGTCTGTGAGACAGTTGTACCTTCGGTGCTTGAAACTGTAGTGCCAGAAGTTTGAGACACGGTTGTACCTTCGGTGCTGGTCACAGGCGAGGTGGTAGTTGCAGTTGTGCCTGTCGTTGTCTCAGCTGTAGTTCCAGTAGTCTGTGAGACAGTGGTACCTTCGGTGCTTGATACTGTAGTGCCAGTAGTCTGAGACACGGTTGTACCTTCTGTGCTGGTCACCGGCGAGGCTGTACTTTGAATTGTGCCTGTTGTTGTATCGACTGTAGTGCCAGTAGTCTGTGAGACAGTTGTACTTTCGGTGCTTGAAACTGTAGTGCCAGAAGTTTGAGACACGGTTGTACCTTCGGTGCTGGTCACAGGCGAGGTGGTAGTTGCAGTTGTGCCTGTCGTTGTCTCAGCTGTAGTTCCAGTAGTCTGTGAGACAGTGGTTCCTTCGGTGCTTGATACTGTAGTGCCAGTAGTCTGAGACACGGTTGTACCTTCTGTGCTGGTCACCGGCGAGGCTGTACTTTGAATTGTGCCTGTTGTTGTATCGACTGTAGTGCCAGTAGTCTGTGAGACAGTTGTACCTTCGGTGCTTGAAACTGTAGTGCCAGAAGTTTGAGACACGGTTGTACCTTCGGTGCTGGTCACAGGCGAGGTGGTAGTTGCAGTTGTGCCTGTCGTTGTCTCAGCTGTAGTTCCAGTAGTCTGTGAGACAGTGGTACCTTCGGTGCTTGATACTGTAGTGCCAGTAGTCTGAGACACGGTTGTACCTTCTGTGCTGGTCACCGGCGAGGCTGTACTTTGAATTGTGCCTGTTGTTGTATCGACTGTAGTGCCAGTAGTCTGTGAGACAGTTGTACCTTCGGTGCTTGAAACTGTAGTGCCAGAAGTTTGAGACACGGTTGTACCTTCGGTGCTGGTCACAGGCGAGGTGGTAGTTGCAGTTGTGCCTGTCGTTGTCTCAGCTGTAGTTCCAGTAGTCTGTGAGACAGTGGTACCTTCGGTGCTTGATACTGTAGTGCCAGTAGTCTGAGACACGGTTGTTCCTTCTGTGCTGGTCACCGGCGAGGCTGTACTTTGAATTGTGCCTGTTGTTGTATCGACTGTAGTGCCAGTAGTCTGTGAGACAGTTGTACCTTCGGTGCTTGAAACTGTAGTGCCAGAAGTTTGAGACACGGTTGTACCTTCGGTGCTGGTCACAGGCGAGGTGGTAGTTGCAGTTGTGCCTGTCGTTGTCTCAGCTGTAGTTCCAGTAGTCTGTGAGACAGTGGTACCTTCGGTGCTTGATACTGTAGTGCCAGTAGTCTGAGACACGGTTGTACCTTCTGTGCTGGTCACCGGCGAGGCTGTACTTTGAATTGTGCCTGTTGTTGTATCGACTGTAGTGCCAGTAGTCTGTGAGACAGTTGTACCTTCGGTGCTTGAAACTGTAGTGCCAGAAGTTTGAGACACGGTTGTACCTTCGGTGCTGGTCACAGGCGAGGTGGTAGTTGCAGTTGTGCCTGTCGTTGTCTCAGCTGTAGTTCCAGTAGTCTGTGAGACAGTGGTACCTTCGGTGCTTGATACTGTAGTGCCAGTAGTCTGAGACACGGTTGTACCTTCTGTGCTGGTCACCGGCGAGGCTGTACTTTGAATTGTGCCTGTTGTTGTATCGACTGTAGTGCCAGTAGTCTGTGAGACAGTTGTACCTTCGGTGCTTGAAACTGTAGTGCCAGAAGTTTGAGACACGGTTGTACCTTCGGTGCTGGTCACAGGCGAGGTGGTAGTTGCAGTTGTGCCTGTCGTTGTCTCAGCTGTAGTTCCAGTAGTCTGTGAGACAGTGGTACCTTCGGTGCTTGATACTGTAGTGCCAGTAGTCTGAGACACGGTTGTACCTTCTGTGCTGGTCACCGGCGAGGCTGTACTTTGAATTGTGCCTGTTGTTGTATCGACTGTAGTGCCAGTAGTCTGTGAGACAGTTGTACCTTCGGTGCTTGAAACTGTAGTGCCAGAAGTTTGAGACACGGTTGTACCTTCGGTGCTGGTCACAGGCGAGGTGGTAGTTGCAGTTGTGCCTGTCGTTGTCTCAGCTGTAGTTCCAGTAGTCTGTGAGACAGTGGTATCTTCGGTGCTTGATACTGTAGTGCCAGTAGTCTGAGACACGGTTGTACCTTCTGTGCTGGTCACCGGCGAGGCTGTACTTTGAATTGTGCCTGTTGTTGTATCGACTGTAGTGCCAGTAGTCTGTGAGACAGTTGTACCTTCGGTGCTTGAAACTGTAGTGCCAGAAGTTTGAGACACGGTTGTACCTTCGGTGCTGGTCACAGGCGAGGTGGTAGTTGCAGTTGTGCCTGTCGTTGTCTCAGCTGTAGTTCCAGTAGTCTGTGAGACAGTGGTACCTTCGGTGCTTGATACTGTAGTGCCAGTAGTCTGAGACACGGTTGTACCTTCTGTGCTGGTCACCGGCGAGGCTGTACTTTGAATTGTGCCTGTTGTTGTATCGACTGTAGTGCCAGTAGTCTGTGAGACAGTTGTACCTTCGGTGCTTGAAACTGTAGTGCCAGAAGTTTGAGACACGGTTGTACCTTCGGTGCTGGTCACAGGCGAGGTGGTAGTTGCAGTTGTGCCTGTCGTTGTCTCAGCTGTAGTTCCAGTAGTCTGTGAGACAGTGGTACCTTCGGTGCTTGATACTGTAGTGCCAGTAGTCTGAGACACGGTTGTACCTTCTGTGCTGGTCACTGGCGAGGCTGTACTTTGAATTGTGCCTGTTGTTGTATCGACTGTAGTGCCAGTAGTCTGTGAGACAGTTGTACCTTCGGTGCTTGAAACTGTAGTGCCAGAAGTTTGAGACACGGTTGTACCTTCGGTGCTGGTCACAGGCGAGGTGGTAGTTGCAGTTGTGCCTGTCGTTGTCTCAGCTGTAGTTCCAGTAGTCTGTGAGACAGTGGTACCTTCGGTGCTTGATACTGTAGTGCCAGTAGTCTGAGACACGGTTGTACCTTCTGTGCTGGTCACTGGCGAGGCTGTACTTTGAATTGTGCCTGTTGTTGTATCGACTGTAGTGCCAGTAGTCTGTGAGACAGTTGTACCTTCGGTGCTTGAAACTGTAGTGCCAGAAGTTTGAGACACGGTTGTACCTTCGGTGCTGGTCACAGGCGAGGTGGTAGTTGCAGTTGTGCCTGTCGTTGTCTCAGCTGTAGTTCCAGTAGTCTGTGAGACAGTGGTACCTTCGGTGCTTGATACTGTAGTGCCAGTAGTCTGAGACACGGTTGTACCTTCTGTGCTGGTCACTGGCGAGGCTGTACTTTGAATTGTGCCTGTTGTTGTATCGACTGTAGTGCCAGTAGTCTGTGAGACAGTTGTACCTTCGGTGCTTGAAACTGTAGTGCCAGAAGTTTGAGACACGGTTGTACCTTCGGTGCTGGTCACAGGCGAGGTGGTAGTTGCAGTTGTGCCTGTCGTTGTCTCAGCTGTAGTTCCAGTAGTCTGTGAGACAGTGGTACCTTCGGTGCTTGATACTGTTGTGCCAGTAGTCTGAGACACGGTTGTACCTTCTGTGCTGGTCACTGGCGAGGCTGTACTTTGAATTGTGCCTGTTGTTGTATCGACTGTAGTGCCAGTAGTCTGTGAGACAGTTGTACCTTCGGTGCTTGAAACTGTAGTGCCAGAAGTTTGAGACACGGTTGTACCTTCGGTGCTGGTCACAGGCGAGGTGGTAGTTGCAGTTGTGCCTGTCGTTGTCTCAGCTGTAGTTCCAGTAGTCTGTGAGACAGTGGTACCTTCGGTGCTTGATACTGTTGTGCCAGTAGTCTGAGACACGGTTGTACCTTCTGTGCTGGTCACTGGCGAGGCTGTACTTTGAATTGTGCCTGTTGTTGTATCGACTGTAGTGCCAGTAGTCTGTGAGACAGTTGTACCTTCGGTGCTTGAAACTGTAGTGCCAGAAGTTTGAGACACGGTTGTACCTTCGGTGCTGGTCACAGGCGAGGTGGTAGTTGCAGTTGTGCCTGTCGTTGTCTCAGCTGTAGTTCCAGTAGTCTGTGAGACAGTGGTACCTTCGGTGCTTGATACTGTAGTGCCAGTAGTCTGAGACACGGTTGTACCTTCTGTGCTGGTCACTGGCGAGGCTGTACTTTGAATTGTGCCTGTTGTTGTATCGACTGTAGTGCCAGTAGTCTGTGAGACAGTTGTACCTTCGGTGCTTGAAACTGTAGTGCCAGAAGTTTGAGACACGGTTGTACCTTCGGTGCTGGTCACAGGCGAGGTGGTAGTTGCAGTTGTGCCTGTCGTTGTCTCAGCTGTAGTTCCAGTAGTCTGTGAGACAGTGGTACCTTCGGTGCTTGATACTGTAGTGCCAGTAGTCTGAGACACGGTTGTACCTTCTGTGCTGGTCACTGGCGAGGCTGTACTTTGAATTGTGCCTGTTGTTGTATCGACTGTAGTGCCAGTAGTCTGTGAGACAGTTGTACCTTCGGTGCTTGAAACTGTAGTGCCAGAAGTTTGAGACACGGTTGTACCTTCGGTGCTGGTCACAGGCGAGGTGGTAGTTGCAGTTGTGCCTGTCGTTGTCTCAGCTGTAGTTCCAGTAGTCTGTGAGACAGTGGTACCTTCGGTGCTTGATACTGTAGTGCCAGTAGTCTGAGACACGGTTGTACCTTCTGTGCTGGTCACTGGCGAGGCTGTACTTTGAATTGTGCCTGTTGTTGTATCGACTGTAGTGCCAGTAGTCTGTGAGACAGTTGTACCTTCGGTGCTTGAAACTGTAGTGCCAGAAGTTTGAGACACGGTTGTACCTTCGGTGCTGGTCACAGGCGAGGTGGTAGTTGCAGTTGTGCCTGTCGTTGTCTCAGCTGTAGTTCCAGTAGTCTGTGAGACAGTGGTACCTTCGGTGCTTGATACTGTAGTGCCAGTAGTCTGAGACACGGTTGTACCTTCTGTGCTGGTCACTGGCGAGGCTGTACTTTGAATTGTGCCTGTTGTTGTATCGACTGTAGTGCCAGTAGTCTGTGAGACAGTTGTACCTTCGGTGCTTGAAACTGTAGTGCCAGAAGTTTGAGACACGGTTGTACCTTCGGTGCTGGTCACAGGCGATGTGGTAGTTGCAGTTGTGCCTGTCGTTGTCTCAGCTGTAGTTCCAGTAGTCTGTGAGACAGTGGTACCTTCGGTGCTTGATACTGTAGTGCCAGTAGTCTGAGACACGGTTGTACCTTCTGTGCTGGTCACTGGCGAGGCTGTACTTTGAATTGTGCCTGTTGTTGTATCGACTGTAGTGCCAGTAGTCTGTGAGACAGTTGTACCTTCGGTGCTTGAAACTGTAGTGCCAGAAGTTTGAGACACGGTTGTACCTTCGGTGCTGGTCACAGGCGAGGTGGTAGTTGCAGTTGTGCCTGTCGTTGTCTCAGCTGTAGTTCCAGTAGTCTGTGAGACAGTGGTACCTTCGGTGCTTGATACTGTAGTGCCAGCAGTCTGAGACACGGTTGTACCTTCTGTGCTGGTCACTGGCGAGGCTGTACTTTGAATTGTGCCTGTTGTTGTATCGACTGTAGTGCCAGTAGTCTGTGAGACAGTTGTACCTTCGGTGCTTGAAACTGTAGTGCCAGAAGTTTGAGACACGGTTGTACCTTCGGTGCTGGTCACAGGCGAGGTGGTAGTTGCAGTTGTGCCTGTCGTTGTCTCAGCTGTAGTTCCAGTAGTCTGTGAGACAGTGGTACCTTCGGTGCTTGATACTGTAGTGCCAGCAGTCTGAGACACGGTTGTACCTTCTGTGCTGGTCACTGGCGAGGCTGTACTTTGAATTGTGCCTGTTGTTGTATCGACTGTAGTGCCAGTAGTCTGTGAGACAGTTGTACCTTCGGTGCTTGAAACTGTAGTGCCAGAAGTTTGAGACACGGTTGTACCTTCGGTGCTGGTCACAGGCGAGGTGGTAGTTGCAGTTGTGCCTGTCGTTGTCTCAGCTGTAGTTCCAGTAGTCTGTGAGACAGTGGTACCTTCGGTGCTTGATACTGTAGTGCCAGCAGTCTGAGACACGGTTGTACCTTCTGTGCTGGTCACTGGCGAGGCTGTACTTTGAATTGTGCCTGTTGTTGTATCGACTGTAGTGCCAGTAGTCTGTGAGACAGTTGTACCTTCGGTGCTTGAAACTGTAGTGCCAGAAGTTTGAGACACGGTTGTACCTTCGGTGCTGGTCACAGGCGAGGTGGTAGTTGCAGTTGTGCCTGTCGTTGTCTCAGCTGTAGTTCCAGTAGTCTGTGAGACAGTGGTACCTTCGGTGCTTGATACTGTAGTGCCAGCAGTCTGAGACACGGTTGTACCTTCTGTGCTGGTCACTGGCGAGGCTGTACTTTGAATTGTGCCTGTTGTTGTATCGACTGTAGTGCCAGTAGTCTGTGAGACAGTTGTACCTTCGGTGCTTGAAACTGTAGTGCCAGAAGTTTGAGACACGGTTGTACCTTCGGTGCTGGTCACAGGCGAGGTGGTAGTTGCAGTTGTGCCTGTCGTTGTCTCAGCTGTAGTTCCAGTAGTCTGTGAGACAGTGGTACCTTCGGTGCTTGATACTGTAGTGCCAGCAGTCTGAGACACGGTTGTACCTTCTGTGCTGGTCACTGGCGAGGCTGTACTTTGAATTGTGCCTGTTGTTGTATCGACTGTAGTGCCAGTAGTCTGTGAGACAGTTGTACCTTCGGTGCTTGAAACTGTAGTGCCAGAAGTTTGAGACACGGTTGTACCTTCGGTGCTGGTCACAGGCGAGGTGGTAGTTGCAGTTGTGCCTGTCGTTGTCTCAGCTGTAGTTCCAGTAGTCTGTGAGACAGTGGTACCTTCGGTGCTTGATACTGTAGTGCCAGCAGTCTGAGACACGGTTGTACCTTCTGTGCTGGTCACTGGCGAGGCTGTACTTTGAATTGTGCCTGTTGTTGTATCGACTGTAGTGCCAGTAGTCTGTGAGACAGTTGTACCTTCGGTGCTTGAAACTGTAGTGCCAGAAGTTTGAGACACGGTTGTACCTTCGGTGCTGGTCACAGGCGAGGTGGTAGTTGCAGTTGTGCCTGTCGTTGTCTCAGCTGTAGTTCCAGTAGTCTGTGAGACAGTGGTACCTTCGGTGCTTGATACTGTAGTGCCAGCAGTCTGAGACACGGTTGTACCTTCTGTGCTGGTCACTGGCGAGGCTGTACTTTGAATTGTGCCTGTTGTTGTATCGACTGTAGTGCCAGTAGTCTGTGAGACAGTTGTACCTTCGGTGCTTGAAACTGTAGTGCCAGAAGTTTGAGACACGGTTGTACCTTCGGTGCTGGTCACAGGCGAGGTGGTAGTTGCAGTTGTGCCTGTCGTTGTCACAGCTGTAGTTCCAGTAGTCTGTGAGACAGTGGTACCTTCGGTGCTTGATACTGTAGTGCCAGCAGTCTGAGACACGGTTGTACCTTCTGTGCTGGTCACTGGCGAGGCTGTACTTTGAATTGTGCCTGTTGTTGTATCGACTGTAGTGCCAGTAGTCTGTGAGACAGTTGTACCTTCGGTGCTTGAAACTGTAGTGCCAGAAGTTTGAGACACGGTTGTACCTTCGGTGCTGGTCACAGGCGAGGTGGTAGTTGCAGTTGTGCCTGTCGTTGTCTCAGCTGTAGTTCCAGTAGTCTGTGAGACAGTGGTACCTTCGGTGCTTGATACTGTAGTGCCAGCAGTCTGAGACACGGTTGTACCTTCTGTGCTGGTCACTGGCGAGGCTGTACTTTGAATTGTGCCTGTTGTTGTATCGACTGTAGTGCCAGTAGTCTGTGAGACAGTTGTACCTTCGGTGCTTGAAACTGTAGTGCCAGAAGTTTGAGACACGGTTGTACCTTCGGTGCTGGTCACAGGCGAGGTGGTAGTTGCAGTTGTGCCTGTCGTTGTCTCAGCTGTAGTTCCAGTAGTCTGTGAGACAGTGGTACCTTCGGTGCTTGATACTGCAGTGCCAGCAGTCTGAGACACGGTTGTACCTTCTGTGCTGGTCACTGGCGAGGCTGTACTTTGAATTGTGCCTGTTGTTGTATCGACTGTAGTGCCAGTAGTCTGTGAGACAGTTGTACCTTCGGTGCTTGAAACTGTAGTGCCAGAAGTTTGAGACACGGTTGTACCTTCGGTGCTGGTCACAGGCGAGGTGGTAGTTGCAGTTGTGCCTGTCGTTGTCTCAGCTGTAGTTCCAGTAGTCTGTGAGACAGTGGTACCTTCGGTGCTTGATACTGTAGTGCCAGCAGTCTGAGACACGGTTGTACCTTCTGTGCTGGTCACTGGCGAGGCTGTACTTTGAATTGTGCCTGTTGTTGTATCGACTGTAGTGCCAGTAGTCTGTGAGACAGTTGTACCTTCGGTGCTTGAAACTGTAGTGCCAGAAGTTTGAGACACGGTTGTACCTTCGGTGCTGGTCACAGGCGAGGTGGTAGTTGCAGTTGTGCCTGTCGTTGTCTCAGCTGTAGTTCCAGTAGTCTGTGAGACAGTGGTACCTTCGGTGCTTGATACTGTAGTGCCAGCAGTCTGAGACACGGTTGTACCTTCTGTGCTGGTCACTGGCGAGGCTGTACTTTGAATTGTGCCTGTTGTTGTATCGACTGTAGTGCCAGTAGTCTGTGAGACAGTTGTACCTTCGGTGCTTGAAACTGTAGTGCCAGAAGTTTGAGACACGGTTGTACCTTCGGTGCTGGTCACAGGCGAGGTGGTAGATGCAGTTGTGCCTGTCGTTGTCTCAGCTGTAGTTCCAGTAGTCTGTGAGACAGTGGTACCTTCGGTGCTTGATACTGTAGTGCCAGCAGTCTGAGACACGGTTGTACCTTCTGTGCTGGTCACTGGCGAGGCTGTACTTTGAATTGTGCCTGTTGTTGTATCGACTGTAGTGCCAGTAGTCTGTGAGACAGTTGTACCTTCGGTGCTTGAAACTGTAGTGCCAGAAGTTTGAGACACGGTTGTACCTTCGGTGCTGGTCACAGGCGAGGTGGTAGTTGCAGTTGTGCCTGTCGTTGTCTCAGCTGTAGTTCCAGTAGTCTGTGAGGCAGTGGTACCTTCGGTGCTTGATATTGTAGTGCCAGCAGTCTGAGACACGGTTGTATCTTCTGTGCTGGTCACTGGCGAGGCTGTACTTTGAATTGTGCCTGTTGTTGTATCGACTGTAGTGCCAGTAGTCTGTGAGACAGTTGTACCTTCGGTGCTTGAAACTGTAGTGCCAGAAGTTTGAGACACGGTTGTACCTTCGGTGCTGGTCACAGGCGAGGTGGTAGTTGCAGTTGTGCCTGTCGTTGTCTCAGCTGTAGTTCCAGTAGTCTGTGAGACAGTGGTACCTTCGGTGCTTGATACTGTAGTGCCAGCAGTCTGAGACACGGTTGTACCTTCTGTGCTGGTCACTGGCGAGGCTGTACTTTGAATTGTGCCTGTTGTTGTATCGACTGTAGTGCCAGTAGTCTGTGAGACAGTTGTACCTTCGGTGCTTGAAACTGTAGTGCCAGAAGTTTGAGACACGGTTGTACCTTCGGTGCTGGTCACAGGCGAGGTGGTAGTTGCAGTTGTGCCTGTCGTTGTCTCAGCTGTAGTTCCAGTAGTCTGTGAGACAGTGGTACCTTCGGTGCTTGATACTGTAGTGCCAGCAGTCTGAGACACGGTTGTACCTTCTGTGCTGGTCACTGGCGAGGCTGTACTTTGAATTGTGCCTGTTGTTGTATCGACTGTAGTGCCAGTAGTCTGTGAGACAGTTGTACCTTCGGTGCTTGAAACTGTAGTGCCAGAAGTTTGAGACACGGTTGTACCTTCGGTGCTGGTCACAGGCGAGGTGGTAGTTGCAGTTGTGCCTGTCGTCTCAGCTGTAGTTCCAGTAGTCTGTGAGACAGTGGTACCTTCGGTGCTTGATACTGTAGTGCCAGCAGTCTGAGACACGGTTGTACCTTCTGTGCTGGTCACTGGCGAGGCTGTACTTTGAATTGTGCCTGTTGTTGTATCGACTGTAGTGCCAGTAGTCTGTGAGACAGTTGTACCTTCGGTGCTTGAAACTGTAGTGCCAGAAGTTTGAGACACGGTTGTACCTTCGGTGCTGGTCACAGGCGAGGTGGTAGTTGCAGTTGTGCCTGTCGTTGTCTCAGCTGTAGTTCCAGTAGTCTGTGAGACAGTGGTACCTTCGGTGCTTGATACTGTAGTGCCAGCAGTCTGAGACACGGTTGTACCTTCTGTGCTGGTCACTGGCGAGGCTGTACTTTGAATTGTGCCTGTTGTTGTATCGACTGTAGTGCCAGTAGTCTGTGAGACAGTTGTACCTTCGGTGCTTGAAACTGTAGTGCCAGAAGTTTGAGGCACGGTTGTACCTTCGGTGCTGGTCACAGGCGAGGTGGTAGTTGCAGTTGTGCCTGTCGTTGTCTCAGCTGTAGTTCCAGTAGTCTGTGAGACAGTGGTACCTTCGGTGCTTGATACTGTAGTGCCAGCAGTCTGAGACACGGTTGTACCTTCTGTGCTGGTCACTGGCGAGGCTGTACTTTGAATTGTGCCTGTTGTTGTATCGACTGTAGTGCCAGTAGTCTGTGAGACAGTTGTACCTTCGGTGCTTGAAACTGTAGTGCCAGAAGTTTGAGACACGGTTGTACCTTCGGTGCTGGTCACAGGCGAGGTGGTAGATGCAGTTGTGCCTGTCGTTGTCTCAGCTGTAGTTCCAGTAGTCTGTGAGACAGTGGTACCTTCGGTGCTTGATACTGTAGTGCCAGCAGTCTGAGACACGGTTGTACCTTCTGTGCTGGTCACTGGCGAGGCTGTACTTTGAATTGTGCCTGTTGTTGTATCGACTGTAGTGCCAGTAGTCTGTGAGACAGTTGTACCTTCGGTGCTTGAAACTGTAGTGCCAGAAGTTTGAGACACGGTTGTACCTTCGGTGCTGGTCACAGGCGAGGTGGTAGATGCAGTTGTGCCTGTCGTAGTCTCAGCTGTAGTTCCAGTAGTCTGTGAGACAGTGGTACCTTCGGTGCTTGCTACTGTAGTGCCAGCAGTCTGAGACACGGTTGTACCTTCTGTGCTGGTCACTGGCGAGGCTGTACTTTGAATTGTGCCTGTTGTTGTATCGACTGTAGTGCCAGTAGTCTGTGAGACAGTTGTACCTTCGGTGCTTGAAACTGTAGTGCCAGAAGTTTGAGACACGGTTGTACCTTCGGTGCTGGTCACATGCGAGGT
>NW_027268101.1:0-20965 GCF_963676685.1 Mytilus edulis
TGTATGATTTTTATTTCTGGAAATCAATCTGAAATCTACAACAGTCCTTTTCCGAAAGTCGGGCTGGACCTTTACTTTTATGTGCATTCGGGATTTACACAAATTGTAACCCGAATAATTCAGTCGTATTATTCAGCTGATGTACGCATGCTACATTTCTCGTGTGGGAGAAAATCGGACATAGAAAGGGCTTGAATTATTCGAGTTACTCAAATTGAAACTCGGGAATATATTTCTAGCTGTTCGGAATTCGCGAAAACAAATGATTTTTTTCGGCATTACGGTATTGAATCAATATGAGACCAGAGATACAAATTATTTCTTTTAACAAATTCGAATACCAGTCAGTTTATAGGACTTCAGTTTGAAATAGGGGCGGCAATCTATTCATTTTATCCAATCAATTGGGGGAGGGGTCAACATTGATAGTCAAAAAGCCTTGAAATATTCGATAAAAAACGTTGAATGTAAATTATATGAACTCCAAAGTCTCATATTATAAGACTAGCAAACCACAGGCTTCTCAATTCTTGTATGATCATGAACTAGGTGAAAACCTAGAGCTGACCGAGTGCGAGATCCTCATGGATAATCATCGAGGTCGTTAAACACCCCTTGCAGTAAACTTGGGTTAAATTTAAAAAAAAAATCGAAATGTAATAGTCTGAACACATTTCACCTCTCATTCCACTAAATATAATATTAAATTGCAGTTACAAGTTTCACAAAACTTCCCTGACCTCTTTTCTTTAACCATAATAAAGGGAGGAGGGAAGGAGGGATCCAGATCCCGAAATCCCGGGCTTAAAAACACAAAATCCCGAGGTCCCGAATTTAAAAAAATTTAAATCCCGACTACCCGAAATTCGGAAATAAAATTCCCGGATCCCGAAAAGGTCAATCCCGAAATCCCGAGCTTAAAAATCACCCGATCCCGGAGTTCCGATAAAGGTCCTACCCCCCCCCCCCCCTGTAATTCTATATTCTATTCATTCATAATCTTGAATTGAGACTTGATACTTCAAAATTACATTCTCTATTTTTGAATGATGCACACAGGCACAATAAAAGAAAACAGATTTCGCTATATCTCTCTTCGAAATTGGAATTTGTGAAAAAAGAAATAAATAACATGTTATATTTTATCTTACATGTGTACTTTCAATTTCAATATGGTTCTAAATTTAGATTTAGTTTTCCCATAAATTGCGGACGGAATAGAAGACACCTGTTTATTTTCTGCACATGCATGTAGAAAAAGTTGAAAACTGGGAGTTGAATGACATAATTTTTACTTATTTTAAGATAAATATTAGAGTGAGACAACTTTTAAGTTACTGAGTAATTTTAGGGCCTAATTTGTTTATTTTTTGTTTGTTTTCCGTCTTTGTTCTTTCTAATGGTAAGTTTTGCACTAGTGGTCAAATTATTCTCTTGGTATAGTCTGATTTCTTATATGAATATAAATCATGTCGTTAAATTTTCAATTACACAAAATACGAACTTTTCAACGTCTTTTTAATTAAACAATTAAATCCACACGTCTTTCATTAATTATTTGTAACAGGCTATTATAAAACTTTACGTTGAGTACTGTGTTTTTCGTTCAAGACTACGGTTTTTTTAAAACGATATTGTTGGGTCAATTCAGGTTTCATTTTAATTAATTTGATATCAATAGAAGAAAAATTGTTAAATGTTCATTTGTTTATTTTTTATAATTTTGTTGTGAGGCGTTTTTTTCTTTCTGTTGATATCATAAACACGAAATGCCTTCTCCTACGCGTCTAAAACAAATACAAAACCAGCGTTTTTAAGTCAGGCTCCACACAGAACAACGTACAGAATGCTGTGATTTCTAATTGGAGTTATTTAGATAATTTCTATGAGGTTTAAGACAGCGCAGGGCGTGCTTGTTGGATTCATTATAGACCACAGAAAGTAGTTTCTCTTTCGTGTGTCCTTTCTTGGAGTAAGGGAGATAACTTGCGTAACTAACGACGAACGTTTTTAATCCCGTATTCCGCTAGAGGCGTGCAATTACGTACACTTCGCCTTAAATCATTTTCATTTTCATTTTAGGTCATAGATTCCGTAAAGCGGATATTATGGTTGGTCCAACATTAAGTAAAATGACGGCATGCACTTATTACATAGGTCCGCTAGAAGTGGAGAACTCCTTATACTTAAGTGCAGTAAACCTACAATTGGACGGATAGTCAAGATTGCCTTAAGAGGCAAAGAATACTTACAATTTATGGAAGCTAAAGTGTTTGCGTATGGCAAGACTTGTTTGGATAAACCTAAACCTTCACATTCAAGTTTGAATGTAACTACACATTCACCAAAATAAAACATTTATTATCTGATATCAAGTATTATGACACTTTTCTTGGTGCTACCATTATCTTATTAAAGATTAAATCTGCCCTTTTTGTTTTTTGATTATATAAGAGTATTTATATATCATTAGAACAACGGTACTTTTGCCTGTACATGGTAATGTGCATGCATACCAGGAGATGTGTGTTTGATTATAGAAAAAAAACCACATTTAATTCTTTGCTTTCAAGAAATACAAAATTCACTTGACTAGGCGGGGTATTGGTCAATATATACAGTTCCACGACGCGCTTTGAGTTCTCAATACATCCAAACAGTTTTTAATCAAGCCCAGAGTATGCTGTCAATTTCCATTTTTTTAAAACTTATGCACAAGACTACTGCACAATGTTTATTGATTTTAAATGCTGCGTTCCAAACCAATTGTCCTAGAATGAACTACTCATATTTGAACACTGTCACATGCATGAATTAATTATGTTTCAAAGAAGAAGTAGAACACCAATAAGTGAGTTGGTTAATGATTGGTGAAATTTAATGATAGTTTATGATTATCCTTTGTAAGAATGTATAATTCTTATGTGATTTGCATATTAGGGAATACGTTGATATGATTGGTCTAAAGGATTTCCAGTAGTTGTTCTTGACGTTGACGAACTTCTTTTCGTAGCTAATGTAATCAAGATGGCGGCGATAATAACTAGACTTTAAGATGTGTCCATATATATTGGCTAGTTTTAGTGAAATCTATTTTTAATAAATTGCTTCGCCAAGCGCAGCTTGATACGACCGCAGAGGTCCAACCCTGAACAGTTGAAGCCAAAATGGACACAATATTCGCTCGTTTGAATTTGGATTGTAATTAAATATTTGACACATAATAGGTTTGACACAAAAGAACTGTAGTCAGAGAATATAGAATGGTTTATATGATTGAATTTATATTCGATCAAGTTTTGTAAAAGTTGGACACATGGTTGAAAAGGCAACAGTTACACCCACAGTAAAATATATCAAACTTTTAGTCTATCAATAGCTGCATGCTGCTACCTTCACCTATGATTCCAAAATGAATGAGTGGTCTTTCTCTTTTCATACAGCAATTTAAAACAAAGTTTAGGAAATATATTCCTAGGGATTTTAAACATTGCATCAACAAATCGAAATGAAATCCTTGACCGCATTCATCATATAAAATCAAAGAAAAACGAAAGATACCAGAGAAACAGTAAAACTCATAAATCGAAAATAAACTGACAACGCCATAGCTAAAATGAAAAGATAAACAGACAAATAATAGTACACAAGAAACAACATAAAAAACTAAAGACTGAGCAACACGAACCCCACCAAAAACTGGGGGTTATCTCATGTGCTCTGGCAGGGTAAGCAGATCCTGCTCCACATGTGGCACTCGTCGTGTTGCTCGTGTAATTAAAAATCCGGTAAATAGTCTTATTCGGTAGGTCACATTTATGAAAAGGGAAGAGGATTGTAGTTACGACGTAAGAAACATATCCGATATCATTTGTGAATCGGTTATTCCGTAACGGTCAACCAACTCGTGATGGCGTCCGTAAATTTTACGAAGGGATGATTTAAACTCTCACCATTTGGAACTCTTGATTTAATAGCTTCCTTGTGAACAGCAAACCTCTATAAAGGAAATCATGATAGGAAATACAAGCGCGGGAATATCGTATCTTTTGGGAGATATATACTCCGTATGCAGGCGCTGCTGGAATGTTGCTACAATAGAAATGGAAAGTTGAAATCAGCTCGTTTGTCGTAAAGTTTTGTTTTTAACCGACCCTCATTGTAAATTTCTAGATGCAAGTCGAGATATGAGGCAGACGTAACTGTAACTGTTGAATCCTTTATCTAGAGTTCAATGGGATAGATGCGTTCAACATAGTCACCAAGTTTTAAATCATTTAATAAGAGAACATCATCCTTATAGCGGAAAGTAAAGTTAAAGGATATTGCTAACTTCTTATTTTTCATACTAAGAAGTAACTTAAAGATTGTATGAAGTCAGCCTCATAATAATAAAGAAACAAGTCGACAAGAAGAGGGGCACAATTAGTTCCCATTGGAATGCCGACAGTCTGTTGAAAAACACGTTCTCCAAACGTAAAAAATATGTTATCGATCAAGAAATCAGGCATCTTGATAATGTCAGTTTAAGAGAATTTAAGAGATAACTGTATTGTATTTGAAGCTTTAAGGACGTCCATCGGTAGTTTTACTGTCGCAAATTTACGCGTCGCCAGGTAAACGGGTATTTGCGACAGTAAAACTACCGATGGATGTCCGAAAAGCTTTAAATACAATACAGTTATCTCTATTCTAATGCAAAGCAAGTTCATAATTAAATTTCAATCATTATTTCAGTGTAAAATCTTCATTAAAGAAATTCCGCGAAAATATGTTATCTTCTTTGGTCCCTATAATAGGTGACGTCATAGATATGCTTCCGGCGTCTAACATAAACACCGGGCGTTTTCTGGCTTCTGTGCCGCTTCAGAATGAATTAAAATTTGATAAAAAGATTTTTAGGTGCAATATGTGAGTTTTTTTGCTTATTGTTGTAGAAATTACATGTCAATACATTCAGCAATTCAAAATGTCGGCTTCCTTAGTTACAGACAAGGAGATAGAGAATTTTACGCTATCTGTCATCCAATCAGAACCATTGATACAAAATAATTGAAATAGAATTTTAGTTTGAATCAAGTGTGATTCTTTACAAAGTAGGTTTTATCCCTCCCTAAGAAATGATACTTGTATCTTCGTTGGCCATTCTTTTTTATGAAACAAAGCAATATCAACTCTTTCAATTTGTCTTTTAGTGTGAAATGGGGTATACTTGTGTATAGTGTAGAAAAGTCGAATGTTTTAATACTATTTTATCATATATCTCTTATAATATTGTCGAGTTTTCATTATGTTTGATCATGTTTGTTTTGTATTTGCCATAACCTAAATTGGTTTTTGTCTGTTTTGCAAATAAAGAATTATTACAATATGAAAGAGTCTTAAATTGTATGTACTTTAAAAGATCAGTGGCGGATCCAGAAATTTTCATAAGTGGGAGCCCACTGACTGACCTAAGAGGGGGCCCGCTCCAGTCACGCTTCAATGATTCCCTATATAAGCCACCAAATTTTTTCCCAAAAAGGGGGGGGGGCGGGCCCCCTTGGCCCCCTCTAAATCCGCCTCTGAAGATCTTTGGATTTTTTTAGTATCCACATCTGATTCACGCCACTTCTAGAAAAGGCAATTACACAATAACGTTGAAGCCAGCTTCGATTGCTGATAAAATAGATGATAATAATTCAGAAAAAGATTTCGTGGAGCACTTGGAAGATCCAACAATATACCATTGTTTGTAAGAACGCTTATGTAGTTAAGGGTGCTGTAAACAGTTTCGTATAAAAAAAAATAGGCGTTATTCCCCGACAAAAAATAGCCATGGAGGAAAACCCCTGTTTATTTACTCAATTGGTGAAAAAGTATCATGTTTTTTGTATTTGATTGTGAACATTGGTTAATTAGCTTTCAATTAAAACAGGTTGAATGATTGAAATAATTAAAAAAAATATATTAAATATACATGTTTTGAGGGGAGACAACACTGTAAACATCCTGGGTTTTTTTTGCAGTGAAAATTGAAAACTTATTTGCATTCACTGTAGCTCTTTCCCGAGCAGGAGACCGTACCCTCAAACAAGATTTTTTTGAAAGGCCAGGTAAAAACCTACAAATTTCATACAGTTTGATTATGTAAAATGGGCATGGATCATGTCTTCATGGGTGCCCACATGTATGGAACGCCATGACTGTCTTCTGATGTTGATTGTTTAATATGTTCGGTGCTTTATGCATTATGTTCAGTGGTATGTATATTATGTTCAGTAGATATCCTATTATGTTCAGTAGTTATTACATTATGTTCAGTAGTTATTACATTATGTTTAGTAGTTTTTACATTATATTCGGTGCTTTAGTTATTACGTTCAGTAGTTTCATTATTATATGCAGTGGTATTTAAATTATGTTCGGTACTTCTGACGTTATATTCAGTACATTTTTCATTATGTTCAGTACTTTCGACATTATGTTCAGTAGATTAAATATTATTTGCTGTACATCATGTAATACCTTCAGCAGTCCCGCTTTCTTTATATTCAGTAGATTATTTATTATGTTCAGTAAAAGCATCTGTATTATATTCGGTTCGTCCAACTTTATGTTCAGTGGTTGTATCATTATGGTGATGTAAGTAAAAGTGGTTGTATCATTATGATGATGTAGTAAAAGTCGGGAAGTCAATAACGGAAATTGTCGGAAAAAAACGAACGCGGATATTTTTGACGGACGTTTTATTCATGAACACCTTTACATGATTAAATGAAAATGAAAGAAATGGAAGCAGTTTTAAATCGTGTGTGGTTTACGTTTCCAAGTTGGCATTTTTCACCAGGAAAAATAACTCCTGACTTAATTTGTAAGTTGTCGCTACAAGATTTCGCATATTTAGGTAGGAACGACAGGAGAAAAATAATGGAATTAAGAATAGCTTGTGTTCATTTCAGCAGCAATATTTTGACTAAGATAGCTCGAACAAATGACTAACGGATAACTTTTTTTCAATCCGTTCATGTCCGCTAGACGTCCGTTCTTATCTGTTAGACGTCCGTCCATATCCGTTGCATGTCAGTTTAGCGTATGTTTAATCCGTCGACGTCCGTTCTGTCTGCATGGTGGAAAATTTTGAGCATGTTCAAAACTTTGAACTGACGTCCAATGGATGAAATGTCCGAATACTAAAAAAATTATTGAAGTTTAAATAAGTCTGACCTTAGATTTTCAGATCAGTTGAGGTCTATTCATTTCTCTGTTCTGCTAGTCCAGGTTTTTGCCGGGCATCAAATATTTGTTTTTTATTTGAAAAAACATATTTTTGATAAAGTAGGGTTCATTTAATAGAATTCTTATTTGAAGAAAAAAATCCATTGAAAAAAAGCAGCAATTGTTATTTGAATAATTTGAGTCATATGTGTTGAGGTCTATCATCTGGGATTCTATTTGAAATGTATGGGATAGGACACTGCTCAGCAGTATAAATGTGTTCTAATTTCTTGATTTTTTTCTTTTAGTGTTTTTTTACATCAATTTCATGTATCACTTAAGATTCAGTTTTATGTAATTTTTTGTTGTTTGGTTTGTAGCTGATTTTTATCTCACCTTGCCCGAAGGGCCAAGTGAGCTTTTCTCATCACTTGGCGTCCGTCGTCCGCGCGTCCGTCGTCGTTAACTTTTTACATTTTGAACTTCTTCTAGAGAACCACTAAATGGAATTAAACCAAACATGGCATGAATGTTCCATATGAGGTGCTGACCAAGTGTTGTTACTTTGTAGCCGATCCATCATCCAAGATGGCCGCCAGCGGGGAGACTTAGTTTAACATAGGACCCTATGGGAAATACATACAAATGTCTTCTTTTAGAGAACCGCTGAATGGGATGAAACCAAACAGAACATGAATGTTCCTTATGAGGTGCTTACCAAGTGTGGTTACTTTGTAGCCAATCCATCATCCAAGATGGCTGCCAGCGGGGGACTTAGTTTAACATAGGAAAATCTTCTTTAAGAGAACCACAGAATGGAATGCAACCAAAGTTGGTCTCAATCATTATTTAAGTACCTGTCATGATTAATATCTTTTTTTTCAAAAACCCAAGTAGAGTCAGGTGAGCGACACAGGCTCTTGAGAGCCTCTAGTTTTGTTGCACTCTTTCTTTTTTAAAGCTTATTTGCTTTTTGGTTGGTATTTCTTTCTCTTGGTCATCATGGTCATGAGTATTAATTTGTTATGATGAGGTTGGTAAAGCTTTGCTCACACGGAACGGCAAGCTAAAAAGGACCACAAAAAATACTATTGTAAAACAATCCATGAATAAATTTGATCTATGATACAATGTACAAGGACATATACAGGGGACTTTGGGATTCAGATATGTATATTGCATCCAAGTAATGTGGCAGCAGCTTGAATTGCAATTGATGTAACCCACATACTTCATTTTGTGTACTTCAAAGTAATATGCCTTGTATATTATGCATATAATATATCTATTAAAAGTCATTGTATTTTCATAGTTAATAATAGCTTCCTATAGCTGTATAATGAAACATATGGGAATGCAACCCGAGTATAAATCTCACTTTCTTTGGTATAATTTTCAAAGGTGTACCATGATTTTGATTTTCATTGTCTTTGATAAGAAAACAAAAATAGAAAGTGTTGTTTTTTTTACATTGGAACAACAGAGTCAGTGTGGGGCCACTAAGCTCAACTGCCCGCTTTGCACCAGCTGATATAAATGAATGCTTAGGGTGGGAATCGAACCCACATACACCAACTCATATATTGTCCTATATTTTTAAATGAATTAAAATTTGCTCAAAGAATAAACAACCAAACAAATTAAGTATAATAAAATTTAATAAAATGTTCCAGGGCGCAGGTTCATACAACCCCAGAAGTTGAACCCTGAACAGTTTGGGCAGCCAAGTATCCCAGGACACAACATTTAAGCTTGATACAGCTCTGAATTTGGATTGTGACACAGCATAGGTTTCTGACACAGAATGAATGTGGTCTATTAAGAACTTAAATTTTTTTAAATTGGACATTTATCTTTTATGGTCCAATTAGATTCAGCATTTTAAAGAACCTCAAAAATGCAATTTTTAAGGAAATCAAACAAAGTTTAAGTTTGGACCCTTTTGGCCTCATATGGACCAATTTGATTACAGGGCCAAAAAATAAAAAAATCTAAATACATAGTAAGATTCAGTATATATATCAAAGAACCCCATATCTTGATTTTTTGTTGAAATCAAAGTATAAGACAAGTATTGTTTTTGGCACCTCATTCCTAACCAGTTTATAGGGCCATAAACCCATAAATCAATCTCAACCTTCCTTTCTTTGTATGGAACCTTGTGGTACAATTTCAGAAAGATCCATACACAAAGTGCACTCCCAGTTTGATAGACATATTTTGACAGAATAATGAAACTCAAAACAGAAATTTCGAAAAATCGTTGAAAACTCAGAAAAGTAACAAGAAACTTTAAAAAGAGCTTAACGATAGAATAAGGTTTCAGCTTCATAATGATATCAACTGTTTTGTTTTGCGCTTCGTAGTTGTCGAGTTTTTAGAAAAAATCAAAACACCGTATTTTTTGTTTTGTAATCCGGATGAAACCCCCTCAAGTTTCAAGACAGAGGTCTATTCTAATGAGAATTTACTCAATACAATATTACAAACCTATGTTTAATGAGGCATTAAAATGATACCCAAGGCCTTTCCTAAAAGTTTATTCTTGATTTCGGCTTTATCTCTCATATATATCGTCTCAAGCAAGATGACCCCGTGAATTTAAAGACCGATCTATATGACAGGAAATGGACCACCGTCATGATTTTTCATATTACTCATCATACTTCCGCCTGAGCCAGACATGGATTTAAGGTGGCACGGTAGTATTTGCATTCCAGAATTTAGGTTGCTCTTTTGTGTACCCTACTTAGGTAAATGTATCTAAACAGTGTGATTGGACAAAAAATACAGTATCAACTGAACATACTTTCCCAAACTGAGGGATGAATCAGGTGTAGAAAAATATGAAATAATTTTACATACAGATGAAAATGAATTTTTGAGAATTTTTTTAAATTTTGTATTCACTGCACCATAAAAGACCTAAAATTACTAGTGGCCTTAGGTTTCTAAAAATAGCAAAAAAAGTAAACGGTCATGATACATATTCAAATTCATTTCTGAATAGTAAAATGAAAGTACTTCAGTTAAGTGTGAATGTAGATTTTTTTTGCAGTGTTAGGAAGTGGTGAAAATTCTAAAAAGGCTATCATTATCCCTATGGGCCAGGAAATACTACCGTGCCACCTATAGCTCTGCAGGTGCTCTGCGGGTATCCCGATTGATCTCGAGCCGCGTTTCCATTCCTTTTAAATATACAATTGGTCTGACCAACATACAAGTCCTTGTCGTTGGATGTGCTTGGAATAAATCGTTTGCACATTTTTTGTCTGTGTTCCAATTTAAATCATTAATGTCTTAAATCAAAGAAAATACTTTTTTGCAGAAATGTGCAAAGTCGTTTTGTTATTTTCTGTCTCCTAAGGCCAAAATTTAAAGCTTTTGTTTACTTGAGGCGGACTCCCAAATGCCAACTTCCGGTCCATTTTGAAATTTAAATAATAACCCCGTACCGGGACCTCGTGAGAGAGTATGGCTAATAGCTAATACCCGGGAACCAGGATAAAAAGTGGCAAACGCAGTCGTTTCTAAGGACTTGCATGCTTTCCAAATGATTTGAGTTATTTTTCTTTTATATTAATATATATAGTTCAATTTTAGATATACAAAAAGATACCACATCATTTCCGACTGAACCGGCAAATAAGAAACCGAAAAAAAGAGAAATTTTATTAATTGCCGCCAATTTCATTTTTCCGCGAAAGTATCCCAACTTCAGAATGGCGGGCTTGAGTATGAGTCACATTGTTGTTTTAGAAGGAAACAACAACGATCTAGACGAACAGACAAGGTAAGATGGTAGACTTGTATGCTCTGTGGTATATTTTTTTTCAAGAGAATTTTCAATAACAGGAATTGATATATATATACTTTAGATCGTTCGAATTATTTGAGTAATACATTAACAGCTTTTTTGATGGAATTTTGCGTGATATTATATTATCCAGTGTTTCTTTTTTTACAGCTCAAATGGCTGTTAACAGCAGTATGAAATTTGGTAAAATGCTATACTATGCTACTGGTTTGATATTCGGGTGTATTATGTTGTCGTCCGCATGCAAACTATCCATTTCCGGTTATAAAGGGAAACTGGTCAGTAATGAAGTATTAGAAAAGAAAATCCTGAAAGTCGAGAGCATGATGAGAGAAACACTTGGAAGACAAGAAACGATGCTCCACAAAATCATGGGAAAGGGACACAAAGGTAGGGAAAAATGGAATATGAATTGGATACCATTTTTATTTGCTTTCCGAAATTAACTTGGAATGCATGCCAAGAAATTGCCTCCGTTGAAATTCTGCAAACACCCCATAGAGCAAATTACATGGATGATTAATATTGACCATTTGGTATATGGCTGTGTTCTAAGCGACACGTACATGAAGGTCATAAATTAATTTCTTCAATGAAATCAAATCTTTAGCTACTAATGACTGCCGTAGGGGGTCGACCGGAATTTTTAGCGAGGATTTCTTGGCATGGAGTAACAGATAGAAAACTCATGGTTAGAATTCATAGAACAGAAAAGGGGCAGTGGCAAATATTTCATGTATATTTTGAACACGGAGAGAATTTACCTGCACCTTTTGCCAAAAAAAACCTTTCTTTTTCTTATTTGTGCCTTCCGACTTTATGTTTTGAATTGTAGTTTCACTTTCCATATTCGGTATTTATTCAAATGTAAGCTCCACACAGTAAAAATAACGTGATGCAGGAATATAATAGCTTGGAGTTAGACTATTTCTTTCTTTTCGGGCGGAGACTCCAAGCAAACAACATGCATGTGTATAACGGCACTGTAGATTTTCGTATTAAATAAAGAAAGTTGCCGGTCCGGTACATGAATAGATTGGTTAGAAAGCAAGGTTTTAATTTTAATTAGATTCGAAAGCTTAAGGGCATATCTAACAGTTTCAGGGGAGGTAATAACAAATGTAAACGTCGTCTATTGTTTCCCGTAATTTCACGGTGTTTCAACGACGTCATAATGGCCGTCTGGAAGGGCGGTTTCTTTCCTCAAGGGAAAGGGTACGGAGGGAATCGGCAAAAAAACTAATACGTATAGATTATCGGGTTTTCTACACATTGAAACATATCAGCCGCGAGCCACAATGTGAATCTTTTTGGCGAATGAGCGTAACGAATACGACCTTTAACCGGTAAACAATGTAAAACAAAAGATGACACAGTAATAAAAAAATATTGAAATAGGAAAACATTGTTACATATACACTGAAAAGTAGAAAATATCTGACGATGTTGGTGTTTACTTATGTATGAGGAAACAAACATAATTTAACAAAAAAAAATGGTGTAGTTGTAGACTAATTAGACACGCCCTCTTAAGAGTCAGCGGGTCCAGAAGGGGGGAGGGGGGGGGGGGGGGGGGGGGGGCTAATAGCTTAACTCAAGATTTTGATCATTATTCAACTTTATCTACTTTATCTAGTTCGGCATACGTTTTACCGCTAGCAAACTTTTTATATCTTGGTAATGTATCCATCATTTAATTCAGATCCACTTTCGCTTCGTCGTGATATATTTGCCACTGGAGCACGGGGGCAATCAATTCATCAGTTTCATATAGTGATGCATAATCATTAGTTTTCAACTGCTAATTGTCTCAAACAGTTTTCCAGTTTTGTTATTTTATTTTTATTTTATATTTTATTTCTAAACGAAAATTTTAGAATTTCTTTCCGCATCTTTCTCTTTGAATTCATTTGTTTAGGTGGAAAAAGTACTGTGTCAATTTCATATGATTATATATTGTAATTATGTCATAAAAGCAAAAACACACGAAAAAAATGGCCACAATTTATAATAAAATTCAACTTTTTTTCGGCCGTTTCGTTTATTCTAAAGTTAATGTCTCACTGATCTGTTTTGTTAATTAAAGTTTTTTTTCATCTACAAGTCAACTGTAAAAGGCGCAACAGATGTGTTAAAATCAGCCATGTGACCTATTTGAAGATTCATGTGACCTTTGTTGTTGTTTATAGATTTTATTCGAAGTTCGTATATCCCTTCAACCATTTATTTAGATGGTATTTTAACGTATAGATAGCGCGAAACTCTCCTTACTCTATGCATCGGCTATACGACATTTTTATTTCGACTAAACGAGGCTGCAAATTTATACATCCGAGCAGCTAAACGGCCGCACCCAATTTCAGCAAAGATATACACGTAACTGTCGGACGGGAGCAGTCCAGAGATGTGAATATTTCTATACCCAATCAATCCTTTTTCATGAAAAAGATTTTAAAGGTATACATTAATACGACAGCAACCCAACGACACATATAATTTAAAACACTAAGAATCAACATACAGATTTTTGTTATAGCTAGAAGCCTGTAAAGAACAAAAAAAAAAAAATGCAACATGAATATATGATACGGAGTCGGTGATATTTTAGACAAGTGTTTGGTTGCAAAATTCCACGTGCTCCTTATTGATTTCGATATGTGAAATTATAGACAATGTTATATAAATCAGTGTAAGAAAAACACTTCTTTGTAAAGTAACGGTAAAATAAATAATGATTATAGATGACGGACGCCAAGTGGCATATTAAATGAACAAAAAAATAATCAGAACAAAAACATCAAAAGTAAATATAAAATGAAAATTAACCCTGCTTTGTACTATAGACCGACACACAGAAATGGATTTCTAACGTGTGATACGTTTGTTTTAAAACACGGATGAAATATACCAGAGCCGGAGACTATTTTAATAGTTTGTAATTCCATGGTTTGCGTGTTTCACACCCGGGTTTCACAATTTTGACGAACACAATAGTAAGCTAACTGAATTATTATCTCGTACAGATACTGGTCCATTATGAATAAGAAGATGCGATATGATTGCTATCGAGACAACTATCCAACAAAGTCACTGTGTAAAAATACAATTGTCTTCCACACCGTCGCACTGCCTTTTTAGCGGGGAAATATAACGTTACGTCCCGAAACGTCTTAATTTTTGACACAATTTGTGAGGCTTACGGAAGGGATTGACTAAAAAATATTATAATACTTGATTTCTCTCAAAACGAGTATGGTGACAAATATTTTTCAAAACGTTATGACGTTCCATTTTTTTCAAAGAATAACATATCTTACTTTGGTCAAATCGATACCGTTAGAAGTATTTAAAAAAATCTTAAATGTGCATTTCAAATGTTCATTTCTTGCCGTTTTGGGGGGTAACCATAACGTTTTTGGCTTTATTTGAGTAGGAATTAATTCTTTCAATGGTAAAGTTAGATTTTTCTAACCATCTTGAACTATTTTGCTTCAATTTGAGCCCCATTATATAAGTATATGTGGATTAAAAAATCATATTTATTTTTTTTAAATAAAAAACGTTTGTTTCTTCAAAATTGCAAAAATGTTCAATTTACAGCAGCATTTTTTGCAAAAACGAAATCGACAACATATTTTTTTTTTTGGCAAAATTTGATTCTCTGTCAATTGAAGAATAAAATATCTTAAAGGGAAAAAATTCTCACCGTCAAAAATAAACTGTTGGATATGCCCTTAATTCGAGGGTTGAAAATAGAGAGCACAAATAAAAGGGGGGGGGGGGGTTCCACAGGGAATATTTGTATCTTATGAACTCTATATTTGAAAGGGTTATTTTTTTTATGTAATTAAAAAAGAGAAAAAACAAATATAGGACAAATTGTGATTGGGCTTTCTTCCTTTCTCCCATGCCAAGAAATTGCCTCCGTTGAAATTCTGCAAACACCCCATAGAGCAAATTACATGGATGATTAATATTGACCATTTGGTATATGGCTGTGTTCTAAGCGACACGTACATGAAGGTCATAAATTAATTTCTTCAATGAAATCAAATCTTTAGCTACTAATGACTGCCGCTAATGACTGCCGTAGGGGGTCGACCGGAAATTTTAGCGAGGATTTCTTGGCATGTACTTAAATCTGTGAGACTTTTTTTTATTAGGATAATGTTTTGTTCACTCCAAATTTCATATTGTTTTGATCTATATGAATTAAACCAGCTAAAGAATTATCAAAAGCCTAAAAATATCAATTCGCCATACAAGGATAATAAGTAATTATGTTGTATAATTTTGCTTTTCATGTTTATTAATGTACATACATATAATTGCGTAACTTGTTATCGTCTCTCACCAATCTGTACATATTGGCTTATTTATGTTCCAGACCATATGAGTATTTGGACCGTACGCATACGGTCCGGACCGTATACGTATACTCGTACGGTCCGACCTATGCGTACGGTCGGACTGTCACGATGAGTATACGCGTATGGTCCAGTACGACCTAACCATACATGTCATCTTATGGGTTAAATTTAAACAAACATTTATCACAATCTTTTTTTTTTAGTTTTACAAATTATTATTATTTTAATAAGATGGATTAAATGAACAAAAGAACAATTGAAATTAAATAGTTTTTTAATTGTATATCTGAATCCTATATATTTTGGGACTCTCGACCAAGGTGACGCTTCCAAAAGTAACGTAATGTTGTTTTTTTTTACATTTAAATGTTTGCAGTTCATGCATCTTCCTTTGCATTTCGGCATTTATTGCTACCATTTAAATGTTTGCAGTTCATACATCTTCCTTTGCATTTCGGCATTTATTGCTACCATTTAGTGTAACAGAAAAATGACATTAAATTGCAAACGCGCACTATCTAATTCTTCCTTTTTGGGTAAATGCAAAAGTATAACACAGAAGTATAAATGCCGTGAGAATCCAATTCAATATGATTTTATAATTAACATAGGATATCCAATTTTACAGCTAGTAATTATGTGTTTTTGGAGGAATATTGCTGCATTATATATTCAACCCGAGTATGGTTTTATTCAAGCAGTGACATACAATATCCTATAGTTATGATTCTGAAGTTTTCTTACTTTTTGATCGTCTTATAGATGTGTATTTTTGCAATGTGTGCATCATTTCGTTTTGTTGAAAGCAGAACATTAATATTATGTGGAGGAAGGAACACGCGAATGCAATTCATGCCGTCCCCTAACGCTTGTGGCGACGTCAAATTATGATAACGGACAAACTTGCACTTGGCATTTTCATTATCCGTATTTTTGAAAGATAACCCTGTAATCTTAATGCTATTTGGTGTACCAACTGCAACTTTGAAAGTACTTTTAATTAATATAGTTAACAAAGCCGAAAAATAATCTTCACGAAATCAAATCTCTGTTTCTTTGGCCGTAAAAGTTTTGTGAAGGCATGAAAGTTTAACTAGGGCATTTCCGCAAGACATTGCAAATCTATATTGTTTTGAATTGAATATGTAGCTCAATTTATTTTTCAATTCGAATTTTGGGAGCTTACACTTAGTACAAAACGATCGTGCTTACAATTTAATGAATTATCTGTCAAAATTTTATTTTGAACTGAAATGTTTCAAGTTTCCAAATTAAATTTCCGATGGGACATTTCCGTATATCATATTCTTTTGAAAATATGTATTCAAATTTTAAATGGAGACAGCCATGTTAACCAAAACTAAAATATATCACGTCATAGAATGTTCATGCAAAATTTCGAAGAGTTGCGTGAACATTTCGCGAAATGTTCGAGTTTTATGTTTCGATTTTGTTATATGGGACAACGCTAAGTAAACGTTTTTCGGATAGTCTGTGTCTTCCTAAGCCCGTATGAATATTATATGTTTATTCTTTCTCTATCATAATGTGAAAATTTAAGAATCAATCTTTATTTTCATGTATAAATTGAAATATCTTAAGGACTGTAATATTTTTTTCTGTCTATGAAAAAATGACATAAAAAATGTGGTGCACACTGATTTGGATATTTCTTTTTTTTGCTCGCGGGCATATTCCCTCCATTTTTTTTCAGATATGACGTTACATGAAGAAAGCGAACTAACGCGTATTAGTACATGTATAATTTCCGCGGTTCTATGATAATGTCCACTTATTTATCCTCAAAAATAACTTCATCTACAGGTACAGAGAGTTTCAATCCATATATCTATTCGGTGTAATTAAACAGATACATCATGTTATGGAGGGGTATTTGCGAAAAATAACAGTCGTTGGACCGAATTACCCTCAACTTGCGGCTCTGGAAATTTCACAGTCCCTTGACTGGTATTTTTCGCAAATACCCCTCCAGAACATGATATATCTGTTAAGTGCACCACATTTTGTATGTGATTTTGAATAGACAGACAAAATATTACAGTTATTTCTTATAATTTAATTCTAAATTCCCTTTAAAACCGGACTAGACCATGAAAAAATCTTGATGACGTCATGGTCACATGACTGAAAAGTAAAATCACAAAAATACTGAACTTAGAGGAAAATCAATTCGGAAAGTCCATAATCACATGGCAAAATCAAATAACAAAACGCATCAAAAACGAATGGGCAAGAAATGTTCATATTCCTGACTTGGTACATGCATTTTCAAATGTGGAAAATGGTGGATTTAACCTGGTTTTATAGCGCTAACCCTCTCACTTTGATGACAGTCTCATCAAATTCCGTTATATTTACTAAATTATGTCTATGGGCTGATAAACAAAACAAATATCTTGTGGAAAATGATCTACTTTATAATTTACAATCTGGCTTCAGATCTGCTTATACTATACAGATACATGTCTTATTCATTTGTTAGATCATATTAAAAATGAAACTACTAAGGGACTTTATACCGGAATGATAATGTTAGATTTACAAAAAGCCTTTGACACTGTCGACCATCTTATATTGTGTAACAAACTACAAAAAATGGGTGTCAAATGTACTAAATGGTTTGAATCATATTTATGTAATAGACAACAAAAAGTTAGTACTGAATCTGATTTAAGATATATTACATGTGGAGTACCACCAGGGAGTATTTTAGGACCACTTTTATTTCTATATTATGTTAATGACATGTCTATAAGTATTAGTAAAGACTGCAAAATTTTATTATATGCAGATGATAGTACCATACTATACTCTCATAAGATCCCAGAAGTTATATCGGAGAAACTGGGCAAGGAACTTGAATCTTGTAGCAAATGGCTGATTGGTAATACATTATAACTTCATTTGGGGAAAACAGAAACTATTCTGTTTGGGTCAAAACGTAAATGATCTAAAATTCGTAAAATTGTGTGAAATATTTAGGCCTTAATATAGATAATTCCCTTTCTGGAGATTTTTTTTTAAATAATATTATTCAAAAGATAAATTCAAAATTGAAGTTCCTATACAGACAGGCAAAATGTTTATCAGAACAATCAAGAAAGACTTTAGTAACAGCTTTAATTCAATGTCATTTTGACTATGCCTGTCCTGCATGGTATGCTGGTGTCAGCAAAAAAAAAATAAAGATAAGTTACAAGTATTACAAAACAAATGTGTTAGATTTATAAAAAACACTGGATATAGATCAAAAGTTGATCATAATGTATTGAATAGTATTGGTTATGTTAATATTGAAAATCGTGTTAAACAATTGAGATTAAACCATGTACATAATATTTATTACCACCATTGTCCAAATTATATGTATTCAAATTTTACAAAGATGAGACATTTACATCATCATTTTACACGAAATAGTGAATATAACTTCTGGGTTCCTCCAGTAAAAAGTCAACAAAAAGACACATTTTATTTTAATGGCATACAAGATTGGAATATGTTGCCAATTAAGGTTAAAAAAAAATTAAAGAAAATTAAGGATTTCAAAATTAGCGTCAAAGAGCACTTAACCAAAAGTTATAATGCGGCTTCATCAGACTCCTTTTTAGCTCACCTGGCCTAAAAGGTCAAGTGAGCTTTTCTCATCACTTGGCGTCCGGCGTCCGTCGTCCGTCGTCGTCGTTAACTTTTACAAAAATCTTCTCCTCTGAAACTACTGGGTTAAATTAAACCAAACTTGGCCACAATCATCATTGGGGTATCTAGTTTAAAAAATATGTCCGTTGACCCGGCCAACCATCCAAGATGGCCGCCATGGCTAAAAATAGAACATAGGGGTAAAATGCAGTTTTTGGCTTATAACTCAAAAACCAAAGCATTTAGAGCAAATCTGACATGGGTACAATTGTTAAACAGGTGAAGATCTATCTGCCCTGAAATTTTCAGATGAATCGGATAACCCGTTGTTGGGTTGCTGCCCCTGAATTAGTAATTTTAAGGAAATTTTGCTGTTTTTGGTTATTATCTTGAATATTATTATAGATAGAGATAAACAGTAAACAGCAATAATGTTCAGCAAAGTAAGATTTACAAATAAGTCAACATGACTGAAATGGTCAGTTGACCCCTTTAGGAGTTATTGCCCTTTATAGTAAATTTTTAACAATTTTTCGTAAATCTTAGTAATATTTTACAAAAATCTTCTCCTCTGAAACTACTGGGCTAAATTAATCCAAACTTGGCCACAATCATCTTTTGGGTTAGTAGTTTGAAAAATGTGTCCGGTGACCCGGCCATCAAACCAAGATGGCCGCCATGGCTAAAAATAGAACATGGGGTAAAATGCAGTTTTTGGCTTATAACTCAAAACCCAAAGCATTTAGAGCAAATCTGACAGGTGTAAAATTGTTTATCAGTTCAAAATCTATCTGCCCTGAAATTTCCAGTTGAATCGGACAACCCGTTGTTGGGTTGCTGGCCCTGAATTAGTAATTTTAAGGAAATTTTGCTCTTTTTGGTTATTATCTTGAATATTATTATAGATAGAGATAAACTATAAACAGCAATAATGTTCACCAAAGTAAGATTTACAAATAAGTCAACATGATTGAAATGGTCAGTTGACCCCTTTAGGAGTTATTGCCCTTTATAGTCAATTTTTAACCATTTTTCGTAAATCTTAGTAATCTTTTACAAAAATCTTCTCCTCTGAAACTACTTGGCCAATTAATCCAAACTTGGCCACAATCATCTTTTGGGTTAGTAGTTTAAAAAGTGTGTCCGGTGACCCGACCATCTAACCAAGATGGCCGCCATGGCTAAAAATAGAACATGGGGTAAAATGCAGTTTTTGGCTTATAACTCAAAACCCAAAGCATTTAGAGCAAATCTGACATGGGGTAAAATTGTTTATTAGGTCAACATTTATCTGCTCTGAAATTTTTAGATGAATCGGACAACTCGTTGTTGGGTTGCTGACCCTGAATTGTTAGTTTTAAGGAAATTTTGCTGTTTTTGGTCATTATCTTGAATATTATTATTGATAGAGATAAACTTTAAACAACAATAATGTTCAGCAAAGTAAGATTTACAAATAAGTCAACATGACCGAAATGGTCAATTGACCCCCTTAGGAGTTATTTATAGTTAATTTTTAACAATTTTCATAAAATTTGTAAATTTTTACTAACATTTTCCACTGAAACTAATGGGCCAAATTCATTATAGATAGAGATAATTTTAAGCAGCAAGAATGTTCAGTAAAGTAAGATGTACAAACACATCACCATCACCAAAACACAATTTTGTCATGAATCCATCTGCTTCCTTTAATATTCACTTAGACCAAGGTGAGCGACACAGGCTCTTTAGAGCCTCTAGTTATATTATTAATTATATTTTTATATAAATTACTTTTAAGGATTGTACTTAGGTGAGGTTGAGTGAAAATTAATAAATCAATAATTTTTAAGGTATTATTGGGTCTCAAAACAAAAGAAAGAAAATCAAGAATCTTGTAAAATTTTGGTAAATGACCTTTCATGAGCTATTAAATCTT
>NW_027268103.1:0-20485 GCF_963676685.1 Mytilus edulis
TCATGCATTGTAGTTTATACTGGAATTGTACATCAGTTTTCTTCAACAACAAGACGCAGCAGTGTAATTGGTTAACGTCTGCTGTTGACCAACAAAACGCGCAAAATCATGACTGGGATTTTTATGGTATGTATCGGATATTAGAACATAGAAGAGGCTTAAGATGTGATTGATATAATTGAGGATAACAAATGGACTATAAATGTTTTATTCACAGTTATATCTCTTCTATATACCAGCTTTGATAGGTTTTTGGTATGACTATAAATTTTTACTCACCCGTGCTATGAACAACAAAATTATTTATTTTGTAAAACATATTTACTTTCTCCATTTTAACGGTTTACTTAACAAGAAAATTGTTTTCATTTACCTGTATATATATTTGGTTTAAATAGTTTAATATCTTGCAGCGGTATAATACTGTTACCTTTATTTTTCACACCGTATTTTATTGATTGTGTGTTTACATTGTATCATAGATCAAATTTATTCTTTCAGTGTATGTTGACTTCTGTTAATATGTCTTTTGATTGAGTTAAGTCATTTCAATTGATATTCTATAGTTTTTTTTTATGTTGTGATGTTACACTATTGTTTCATATAAGGGTGAATGTTTAAACGTTTAAACCTGCTGCATTTGTTTGAATCTTTCCTAAGTCAGGAATCTGATTTTCAGTGATTGTCGTTTGATGCGGTTCATAAATGTTTCTCAAGTTTTATATATATTAGACTGTTGGTGTTCCCGTTTGAATGGTTTTACACTGGTCATTTTTGGGGCCTTTTATAGCTTGCTGTTTGGTGTGATCCATGACTTCTTGTTGAAGACCGTACTTTGACCTAAATTACAAATTGTGACTTGGATGGAGAGTTGTCTCCTTGGCACACATACCATATCTTCTTATAGGACAATATCCAATACGGAAAATTTATTTTTGTAATATATATATAGCTTGATTGCTGGTATGCCTTTGGGTTTAACTCATTGTAACCAATAGCCGCTAGCCTTCTACCTTATTTTGTCGCTTGTGGAGAGTTGTTTCTTTGGCAATCATACCACATCTTCTTATTTATTTTTTTATAAAACAAAGAAGAGTATAAAATGATAGTGCGTTGCAATTACAGGAATACAGAATAATGGATACCAAGATGGAATGTAGAGTAAACTGCAAAATATTAATCGCCGTTAGCGTACATACAAGGGTTTGTAATCCTTTGTTTTAAAGATATGTTGTATAAATCGCATTCAAATCAATACCAGAAGTAAAGAATGTAAGTAATGTGACCTACGCGTGAGGGTCTGCATGGTACAGTGGAGATCACTTCTAACCTCTCATTAAATCTGTCAGAATCTGTCAGGAGAACTGTTCTAGGACAGTACGTAGAACTGTCAGCCTGACACCTTTTAGTCAGTTCTAGGTTAGAACTGTTCTAGCTAGAACTGATTTGGTCAGTTTTACCTAGAACTGATCCTGACAGTTCTACCTAGAACTGACCAAATCTTCTAGAACAGTTTTGCGATTAGAATTGATAACAAATTCTACGGCCAGAATTGATTGATGAATTTTACGGCTAGAATTGATTTATAAATTCTACGGCTAGAATTGATTTATAAATTCTACGGCTAGAATTGATTTATAAATCCTACAGCTAAAATTGATTTATAAATTCTACGGCTAGAATTAATTTAGTTTAAATTTAAGAACTCTTTGTCTAAATATAAAGGCTTCGGAAAATAGCGATTAATATTATAAAGAGTGTTGCTATTTTGCCGGTTTTAACCCCGCCATATTCTGCATGTATGTGACTGTTCCAAGTCAGGAGCCTGTTATTCAGTGATTTTCTTTTGTTGATGTGTTACATAAATTATTTGTTTTTCTTTCATTTTTTAAACATAAATGAAGCCGTTAATATTGAGGGGGGGGGGCATTATTAATTCATTTATTTTACATTTGTCATTCGGAGAGTCAGGATGACTCGTTTTACATAACAAAATTATCTGACCTTAATGTATTTACGTTATTCCGGCCCAAACCACCAGGGACGGCTCCAGCAGTTTAAAAAAGAGGGGGGGGGGGGGGGTCCAACTAAAATTTATTGTCCTCATTCAAATGCATTGATCGTCCATAAAAAGGGTGCTGTACAGCAATTCAGTTATAATTTTAGGTCAAGAGGGACTGTAATATATACAAGTTATAGCAATATTGGAAAACAATGACCTCAAAATTTTGTACGCATGAATTTATAGTGACAGCATGTCCTCTTTTTATTCAAAGTATTGAATCGTAAACCAATATCAGTAGTTTTCATACTTCAGACTGAGTCGTGTAATAAAATCTTTTGACCGCATCAATTTAAACTGACCTTATTTGCTCTTTCGTTCTGCAAATCTATATAGCTGTACAGTAATTCAGTTATAATTTTAGGTCAAGAGGGACTGTAATATATACAAGTTTATAGCAATATTGGAAAACAATGACCTAAAAATTTTGTTCACATGAATTTATAGTGCCAGCATGTCCTCTTTTTATTCAAAGTATTGAATCGTAAACAAATATCAGTAGTTTTCATTCTTCAGACTGAGTCGTGTAATAAAATCTTTTGACCGCATCAATCTTAAGGGGGCTCCTGGGTATAAATGATTTTTTTTTCTAATATAGGATTTCGCTATATTTTTTCATAAATGAACTTTATCATATACTTAAAAGAAAAATGAAATAAAAAAATGGGGTCACCGTTCATTTAAGCTAAAATCTGCCTCTGGAAGAAGCATACATTTTTGTTAATGTTCTTTTTTTCTGTTGAACTAATAGGAGAAAAAGAGGAAATATCGAAATAAAAAAATTAACCTAATATAAGAAATCGCTTGAATTTTACAATTATTTAGTTTATGTACAGCTTATTTGAAAACAATAATAAAAAATATAGTTCACCGATGAGTTAAAAAAGATATTTCAAATTTAAGGCCAAAAAATGGCATTTTTGCACCAAAGGGAGATAATTTGGAGCTTTTTCAATTTTTAAAGTCATCTGGGGCCAAACCAAATCATTTTTTGTTGTTGTTTTTTTGTACCATATCATAAAGTAACAACTAATTGTGTAATAAATAAAATTTGTAATGAAAAAATAAAGGTTTAATTTTTTGCTAACATTTTTGTACCCACGAGCCACCTTAACTGACCGTATTTGCTCTTTCTTTCTGCAAATCTATATAGCTGTACAGCAATTCAGTTATAATTTTAGGTCAAGAGGGACTGTAATATACAAGTTACTATGGTGGCCGGTTAAGGCCATTTCGCGTTTTCGCGTTTTCGCGTTTTCGCCCATCATATTATATAGGGCGAAAACGCGAAAACGCGAAATCGCGAAGTCGAAAACGCGAAAACGCGAAGTCGAAAACGCGAAAACGCGAAGTCGAAAACGCGAAAACGCGAAATATTTTTTCTTTCCGATTTCGCGTTTTCGACTTCGCGTTTTCGCGTTTTCGCGTTTTCGACTTCGCGATTTCGCGTTTTCGCCTTTTCGCGTTTTCGCCTTTTCGCGTTTTCGCGATTTCGCGTTTTCGCGTTTTCGCGTTTTCGCGATTTCGCGTTTTCGCCTTTTCGCGATTTCGCCTTTTCGCGTTTTCGCGATTTCGCGTTTTCGCCTTTTCGCGATTTCGCCTTTTCGCGATTTCGCCTTTTCGCGTTTTCGCGATTTCGCGATTTCGCCTTTTCGCGTTTTCGCGATTTCGCGTTTTCGCCTTTTCGCCTTAAATTATAGGTATATTGATCCAATATCCACCCGTTTATAGTATGGATCACATTTCCGACCTTACATTGATTACGTGCTACGTGTACAATGTTTCGAGTTCTTTCGGAATTATATTCCAGGTAACTCTCTTCAGAGGTCGTCCGTTTTATTTTTATTTTTTATTTTTATTATTATTATTATTTTTATTTTTTATTTTTTATTTTTATTTTTATTTTTAAATGTTTGTTTGTTTATTATTTTGTACATTTTATTTATTATTGTACCTTTTATTTATTATTGTTCGTTTTATCAACGTATGGATAACTGGTTTTGGTTATTGTTTAAGATACGTTTCAATATGCATTTTTCATTGTCAACGCACCTTCCTTTGGTTTTAGTATAACTGTCTAATTAATTTCTATTGGGAGACATTGATTTATTTCAAGTGTTTCTTAACGATTTCCCCAATGTTCCTGTTTCTTTTGAATGCTATTGTGGGTTTTTTATCAAAGAGATTTTTGAACTGTGGGTTGTCTTGAATTAAATGCCAATGTTTTCTTATAATGGTTTGTAAATTTTCCGCATTAGCGTGGTATTGTGTTATGAAAGATATATTATAGTTATCTGTGTTTTTGTTTATTCTTGTTTCTTTGTTTGTTAATTTGTTTAATCTTTCTGTATGGGAAATATTTCTTAATATTTTATTTACAAAAGCGATTTTGTAACCTCTTTGTATTAATTTTTCTGTAAATAAGTTTATTCTTTCATTAAAATTGTCAGGATCAGAGGTATTTCTAAGAATTCGTATTCCTTCACCTTTAATAAAGGATTTAAAACAACTTTTAGCGTGGTTAGAATTTTGGTGTAGATATTGGAATTTTTCAGTTGGTTTTGTGAAACATCTAATATCTAAGATATTTTCTTTTTGAAATCTCTGTCCTTTATACGTTTCTAAGTCTAGAAATTTCAAACTTTGTCTGTCAATTTCATAAGTAAATTGCAGTAGGTTGTGGTTTGTGTTTGCTATTTCGAAAAGAAGTTTAACTTCTTCCGTAGTACCTTGAAATAAAATATATCCATCATCCTTCATACGTTTATGAAATAATATTTTGTTTTTGTGTGGAAAGATGTTTAGAATTTTATTTATATGTTGGTATATAGCTATATAAAATAAAAATAAAACGGACGACCTCTGAAGAGAGTTACCTGGAATATAATTCCGAAAGAACTCGAAACATTGTACACGTAGCACGTAATCAATGTAAGGTCGGAAATGTGATCCATACTATAAACGGGTGGATATTGGATCAATATACCTATAATTTAAGGCGAAAAGGCGAAAACGCGAAATCGCGAAAACGCGAAAAGGCGAAATCGCGAAATCGCGAAAAGGCGAAATCGCGAAAAGGCGAAAACGCGAAATCGCGAAAACGCGAAAAGGCGAAAACGCGAAAAGGCGAAAACGCGAAATCGCGAAGTCGAAAACGCGAAAACGCGAAAACGCGAAGTCGAAAACGCGAAAACGCGAAGTCGAAAACGCGAAATCGGAAAGAAAAAATATTTCGCGTTTTCGCGTTTTCGACTTCGCGTTTTCGCGTTTTCGACTTCGCGTTTTCGCGTTTTCGACTTCGCGTTTTCGCGTTTTCGCGTTTTCGACTTCGCGTTTTCGCGTTTTCGACTTCGCGATTTCGCGTTTTCGCGTTTTCGCCCTATATAATATGATGGGCGAAAACGCGAAAACGCGAAAACGCGAAATGGCCTTAACCGGCCACCATAAGTTACAGCAATATTGGAAAACAATGACCTAAAAATTTAGAACTGTTACTTTTTTTCTTCATAATTGTTAAAATTAAAAGCATTTTATAAGTGCCCCCATGTAAGGAGGATTATAAATAACAGAAGTAAAACAGGAAGTACAGTCTTGTTTATGTTCAAATACAAATTTCTCTGATTCTTTTTTAAATGTATGTTCATGGTATGAAACAAAACAGTTTTTAAATAAATCTTATAATATTTAAACTATTGCCACCAGAAATGTATTATAAGATTTGACAATAGTTATTTCCTGCCAAATTTGCCTCCCTTAATTTTTTTTTCAACTTCCTGTTGACCTGACGATATGGCTGTTTTTATTTTTCAATAAATACTATTTCAATCCAAGCCATCCTCTAATAGTGTTTATCAAAATATATTTTGCAATAAGTTTAAATTGAAGATTGGATATCAAACTTAATATTGGGATATTTATTTACGAGACTTTGCGTTTCGTTTTTATATTAAGTATTTTTTTGTAAATAGCGATTCAGGAACAAGTTACCGTCTAACACAGGCTTGTAATGACTCCGAGGACAATTAGAAAACATCCCTTTCGCGATGCTTATTGAACAGTTCAGAAGAAAACACTATTCAATAATGAAATAATCGTAGAAAATTTAGCAGAGTTTAGAAAACATGCTGATTGAAGGAGGTATATGACATATCGTCACTTCGGATTGAAAATATAGCTGTTCGACTGGGGATAGTTTATTAGAAAGAACCTACTGGTTTTCGGAAATATTTTATATTACTATATCGCTTTGAAAGGACAAATCAAGTTTCCTTTTGGGAACAGTCTTCGTTAATATCGGGGGTGGGGGGGGGGGGGGGGGTGGGGGGGAAGGGTACAAATGGGATTTACTTCATATTTTTTACAGTCGCCAGCTGGGTGATCAGGATGACTAAATATATTCGCCCAGCCGAAAATCTGGTCGCCATGGTTGACTGGGCGAGCGTTAAGTTTAGTCCCCCTGTTCTACGGTTAGAACTGATTTGGTCAGTTCTACCTAGAACAGTTTTAGACAGTTCTACCCTAGAACTGATCCTGACAGTTCTACCTAGAACTGATTTAGTCAGTTCTACCTAGAACTGATCCTGACAGTTCTACCTAGAACAGTTCTAGGGTAGAACTGTTCTAGCTAGAACTGTTCTAGGACAGGTTAGAACAGTTCTATGACAGAATATTCTGACAGTTCTAATGAGAGGTTAGAAGTGATCTCCACTGTATTTACAGAATAAAGAATTATCGCCATAATCTATAGAAAAAAATGATTTTAAAATAGGAGTAGAGAAAAAAAAATAGAAATGAGAATAATGGATTGCTAATACTTTGACTATTATACCAAGTATCTTTTACAACGGGGCGCCGAATGGGACTCTTGTGGTTTTGTACAAAATTCAATTCTGCCATAACAAAATCATTTTTGTCTTACAAAACTATGTGATACAGACTTGTTTTATGAGAACTTCAATTTTGTGATGACAAAATTCATTTTTGTCATGACAAAATTCATTTTTGTAGACAAAATTCATTTTTGTAGACAAAATTCATTTTTGTCATGACAAAAGTCAATTTTATCAAAAAGGTAGGCAAATATAAACTTATTTGCATACAAAATTGACTTTTGTTACCTGATATGGAAATTTAAACACAAAAGTCATTTGTGTGAGATAAGATTCAATTTTGTACGACAAAAATGACCATTGTTACCTGACATGGAAATTTAAACACAAAAGTCAATTGTGTGAGACTAGATTCAATTTTGTACGACAAAATTGACTTTAGTGAGACAAAATTGACCTTTGTGAGACAGAATTGACTTTTGTGAGACAAAATTCAATTTTGTCAATTTTGTCTCACAAAAGTCATTTTTGTGACGACAAAATCAATTTTGTGAACACAAAATTGACTTTTGTGAGACAAAATTGACTTTAGTGAGACAAAATTGACTTTTGTGAGACGAAATTGAATTTTGTGAGACAAAATGACTTTATTGAGACAAAATTGACTTTTGTGAGACAAAATTGACTTTTGTGAGACAAAATTCAATTTTGTCAATTTTGTCTCACAAAAGTCAGTTTTTATGAGACAACATTCAATTTTGTGAGACAAAATTCAATGTTGTCAATTTTGTCTCACAAAAGTCAATTTTGTGTCACAAAAGTCAATTTTGTCTCACAAAAGTCAATTTTGTGTCACAAAATTCAATTTTGTGTCAAAAAAGTCAATTTTGTATGCAAATTAGTTCATAGAATCTAAACTAAACTAATTTGCATACAAAATTGACTTGTGTCGCCTAATTTTCAAATAAGGTAACAAAAGTAAAGTCTGTGTTACAAAAATGAATTTTGTCATGACAGAAGTAACTTTTGTTCACTGAAAGATAATTTTGTATGACAACATTTTAAATTTGTAGTATGCTACAAATTTTGTTAAACTGAACTAATTTTTGTTGAACAAAATTCACTTTTGTCCGTACAAAATTGAATTTCGAGTACAAAATCACAAGAGTCCCATTCGACGCCCCGTAATTACGTCTTAGCTTAAAATTAATATAAAAAGTTCAATGTAGGGCCAAACTAACTAAGATGTGTGTTTCCTATTAATTTTTTGAAAAAATAGGGTATGAAGGTATGAAGTTAGGGATTTCTTTTTATTTTACATTGAGTTTTTAGGAGAAAAATTCGAACAGTGCTTATTGAAAAATGACCCCCACAAAAACCCTTTATGTAGGCTATTTAAGCTTAAAATCTAGGGAAGGTAGGGAAATAGGAAACACACATATTTTTTTATTTGGCCCCAGTTACCAAGTATGACAATTTGGTTGGAATTGACGCTCATTTTAGACTAAAAGGAGAAGGTATGGAAAACTTCTAACAGTGATTAGTCATTTTGTCCAGAGGTTAGCTAATGTCCTTTTGAATTTTCATTTTTATATTGTCAATATTTTTTTATTTGCTGAAAAAGAGGGAAATTGCCCCGTGCCCCCTCTCAGTGACCGGGGGAGGGGTTGGTGGGTGGGAGTGATCAATATACAAGATAAACAATTGTAAAAACATTTCAAGGAAGAAGGTGACCCATATTTTACAAAATATAAATACTTAACATCAACACACCACATCCATTAATTTCTTTGCTATTAACATTTTAATGAACGTAATATATGTATTATTAGTCGCAAATTATTAGAACTACAAATTACTTTACCAAATTCTTCCATAGATATAAACACTTGGTTTTGAAGTTTGGTTGCACCTGTAGAAAACTTATTTGAAACGGGATAGCACATCCTTACATGTTGTTTAACGTGCTCGGGAATTTAAAAACGATCCTGGTAAACGTATTGACCCTTAAATAAACTTAATATCCTAAAAAGGTACCAATTGGCCGTTTCAGAATCTAAAGAATCATGGGTAGTTTCATTGTTCGTACCTCAAAATAAAATAACGTCACGTCATTGGTTAAATTTCCATTGTTTATGACATTTTTAACCAATCAGAACGTTTTGGTGTGCACTTTTGAAAAAATCACCCAGGATGCATTAGATTCTGAAACGGCGAATTGAAAACTGGTAATTAGAGTTTGGATATTGTTTATTGGTATTAATATTGATTTTGTTATCAGTGAATTAAAAGCAAACTAAATATTATTGTTATATAATTACATTAGATGTATGTTTCATTATTATACTTTATTCTGATTGGCTAACTGCATATCACATGTTATTCCGTAAGCAGTTGCATTGCTCCATACAACTTGTCATTCATGACAACACGTGGTCCAACAATAAAGTGCACAGTTGAATTAAATAAAAAAAATATATAAAATTCGTGTTTTCATGATCATAGCTAAAAATGTAATTATAAGTATTGAATGCTTTTTTTTGTAACTTTATAGGGGTGTAAAAGCGTTGACCGTGCGCATATTTTTAGAATGAAGCGCTTCCGCGCTTCATAGAAAATGTACTTCGGTCAACGCTTTTACACCCCAATAAATTTACAAAAAGAAGCATTCAATTCTTAAATACATATGCATTTTAATGGCTCTACAATCAGTCGATACATATGGCTTGACATTGCACATGGTCATGTTTTTCTCTGACTGTTTATGACGTTATTACACTAAATCCACGGATGTTGGATATGTACTGATTGATAATTTAGTGTTAGATGCATGATTTTTTAAAATAGTTGTTATTGGCTAATTTGAACTAGCTGTCCGTAACTGCGAGTACTCTCAGATCTGTGCTTAGTGTATTTTTGTCTTTTGGATGTAGAAGTAACCGGCCACGTCCACTTAGTGTTTTTGTTAGATGTATTTATATTTGTATCCATCTGATGAGTTAAGCCTTTTTCAACTGATTTTTATAGTTTGTTCTTATGTTACACCACAGTCCCTTGTAAGGGGAGGGGTTTGCGCCCGCTAACATGTTTAACCCCGCCACATTCTGTATGTGCCTGTCCCAAGTCAGGATCCTGTAATTTAGTGTTTGTCGTTTGTTGCTGTGTTACATATTTGTTTTTCGTTCATTATTTTGTACATGAATTAGGCCGTTAATTTTCGTTTGAATTGTTTTACATGTGTCCTTTCGGGATCTTATAAATAGCCATTAGAAAGCTTCTCTTAAACTATTTTGATTGTTTTTGGGATGAGCATGAAGTTTCCACTTAGGAAATAAAGATGGAAAGCGGCATAAAATCAGCATGTTTTATTTTTTTTTGAAATATAAGAACATAATTATGACAAGACATCATGAATACATTTCTGTTTTGTCTTTAGAAATGGAAACGGGAGAAGTAAACATAGCTTTGTCCATGCCAGCTACTCAGAGTTCCACGTTTGAAAAGCCAGACAATTATGGTGCAACCTTTGCGACTGATGGATTTGTCCCTAAACGTCAAAATGGATACGAGTGTACTCATACACGCGGTGAATTTACTCCATGGCTTAGCATTGATCTTCAAGATACGTTTAAGATAAAGAAAGTTGTTTTGGTTAACAGACAAGATGAAAATGGTAAAGTATTTGGCCAAATTTATTTAGTAACGCTACACGAGAGATTTTTATTTAGTCTTACAGCGTCATTTGATATCTCTATCATTGTATAAACACATGGTTGAAGACGGATTATTGACCTGTCGATGCCTTTTATTTTGAATGAGTTGTTGATTCATGGCTCCTTTTATTGATATCTACACAACTCAGGTGGTTAAGAGCATGACATATAGCATGCAGACCGCCTCAAGACAATTTTTGGTTAAAAAGTACAGGAACTACAGACCTGAATATGTCTGAAAGTCACTGACAAAAGTGAACATGAATGAGGATCTGGAGAGAGAGTCCTTCATTTCTATATTCTTTGATTTTTCAAGACATTTTTCTCTATTTTTTGTGTTGGTTTATTTTATCTGTTCTTTATTTTGTTCAACCAATATTCTTTATTGACCTGTAAACCCGACCTGACTATCATGCAGTCTTTTGCGATCGGTTTTGATGCACTCTTCATAAAACAAAACATAGCTTGGCCTGTCTGTGTCTGTCTAAATTTTTAGGGTAAAGAATAACAGATTGCTTAAAGAATTTAACACTTTTATATGACATTTGATAATTGCTATGCATATATTTATGAAATCATGTGTTACGGTTATCAATGCTTGAAAGAAACGCACACTTGGTAGAAGAAAAGCCGAGGAACGCAATGATAATGTCATTAGGTGTTACCCCTTGTTCAACGCGAATAAACGAGAGGAACGCAGTGATAATGTCATTAAGTGTTACCCCTTGTTCAACGTGAATAAACGAGAGGAACGCAGTGATAATGTCATTAGGTGTTACCCCTTATTCAACGTGAATAAACGGGAGGAACACAGTGATAATGTCATTAAGTCTTACCCTTGTTCAACGTGAATAAACGGGATGAACGCAGTGATAATGTCATTAAGTGTTACCCCTTGTTCAACGTGAAAAAACGGAAGCAGCTTTCAAAATGAACGATATAAAAAGTTGTCATTAATACCGTTTTTTTTTAAATTGTTGTTTTTACAGGTGAGAGATTGCATGACGTTGAAGTGAGAGCTGGTCTAGACGGTGCATCGTTTTCTCGAATCTGTGGAACCTTCAAGGGACCCAGTTTTACAGGACAGAGCGTGAATATGTTATGCCAGAAGAATACATTTGGACGATTTGTCCGTGCACAGATCGTAAAAGGAAGATTTCCTGAGTATTTATCCTTGTGTGAAATGGAGATTTATACTTGATAAATGAACCTTCGAAAGTTCAAATGAAATTTGTTTTAATATGTTTTATTTGAATATTTCTTTGTTTATCAATAACACAAAAATTAAAATTTGATTGCATTATTCTTTTTTGTGTATCGAAAAAAACCAAAAACTACTTACAAGGGTCATAAATCTAAGTTGTATTTTCGGTGTAAACTGTTATTTTTGCTTGCCAAGCCTGCTTCACGAGCGAACGTTTAATGATCATGACCGCTATTAAAAAAAGGAAAGATAAAGAAACTCATGTGTTCATGGAATAGGTACTAAATATTCAGAAATTACTGGGAGATTTTTTTTATCATTTTGAAAAATGCGACTATGTGACTATCGCAATAATGAGACCTCGCAGTAATTACAAAGCACAAAAAATTCTGCTTTCACCTCAAAAGCTAACCAAACCTTTAAACAGACTTATTCGGAAAGGATAAAGTTACGATACTGTTGTCATGTCATTAAGGATTGTATATTTTAATATTACTATTGATTCACTCATAGGATCCTTGCATCGGAAATAAACACATTTATTCTAAAACTAGTTGTTGGCATGATACGGGTTATTTTCTTCTCATATATTTTATGATGGTATGGTACTTAACCCCTAACGGGAGGGATTGTACTTGATTTTCATATGATGAAGTCATAATCTTTCAATCAGTTTAATTGAGGTCTGGAGCTGGCATGTCAGTAACTGCTAGTAGTCCTTTGTTAACATGATTAATTTATGTATCATTGTCATTTTGCTTAGTTTCTTTTGTTACTTATTCTGACATCGGACTCTGATTCTTTTAAAATGAGTTTTACTGTGCGTATTGCTATGTTTTTTTTTTATTCTACATTGGCTAGAGGTATAGGGGAAGGGTTGAGATCTCACAAAACATGTTTAACCCCGCCGCATTTTTGCGCCTGTCCCAAGTCAGGAGCCTCTGGCCTTTGTTAGTCTTGTATGTTTTTTTAATTTTAGTTCATTTATATGTTTTGGAGTTTAGTGTGACGTCCATTTTCCTTGAACTAGTACACATTTTTTTTAGGGGCCAGCTGAGGACCACCTCCGTGTGCGGGATTTTTTCGCTGCGTTGAAGACCCATTGGTGGCCTTCGGCTGTTGTCTGCTCTTTGGTCGGGTTGTTGTCTCTGTGACATATTCCCGAATTTTCATTCTCAATTTTATGTACTTGATATATGATACATCAGTATGTTAATTTTACTGAAATTGCAATAATGAGTCTCGCATTTTTGTCCAATCTTCAAAAATCGTCATCTAAATGCACATAATAATGTCCGTTTATTTTATCAGCATTGTGTTTGTACCAATATGATTTCAGTTCTATGTAGCAGTCTCGAGGGATAAAAAGTCATACAAATAGCTGCAAACAATTATCAAAAGAGTTCAAATGAGTAATGTGTGTAAATACGTAAATATAAAACGTCCTTCCAATGTGTCAAATTTATAAATGTTATTTTCATTTTCTGGCGTTGGATCGATACCGCTGCTGGTAGGTTGGTAGTTCCTTTGGGATGTTAAAATAAGCTAAAGGTGGTAGGATGCTAGTCCCTGAAAGTATTACTGTAAGCTTAGTAGGTAAGCTGCCTGTCTCTGATGGTATTATAAGCTTTTCTGGTAAAACCGTGCAAGTGTATAACAATAATGTTCAGTATGGTTTCAATTTACTGGTAAAAAAATCAATAGTTATACCAATAAAAATAATATTGAAAGATCTAATTACAGTGTTGAATTGGTAACCTTTTAGAAAAAGTTATCTAGAGGTTCGATAAGTTTACCCGGATTTAATGTCTAAATTCCCGGACTCGGTAAACAACAGCGCCATAAATTGTCTATTGTTGTGAATTAGGTAATAGGCCATGTTTGTGAATGGACAAAATTCCCTGGTACAATTTTGTAACTACAAATGTAGGTAACATATTTATATCTAAGTAAAGTGAGAAAAAAATACCAAACTTATAGCGGTGTACGCCAAACTGATTGTTTTTAGTTACTCCCCAGTGACGCTTTAAATAAAGACTCTGAGGATTTAAAGGCAAAACAAATACGATGATGATTTTTTTTTAAAGTTTACGATAAAGGACTACAACGACGACAGATGCCAAGTGAAGGCCCATGAGCTCTTTGATGATGCGAACCTAATATTTTTGCTATTTTTTTTGGCAAATAAAAATGTAAAAAATTCACCGTTGTTTTTTTGTTTAATAAAATGGTAAATGCAAATTACCAGTTGACAAATGAAATAACATTGTTTGTTTGTCTGTTTGTCGTCTCATTTTTGATCATGGCGTTGTTAATGTTTATGACTTATAGGTTTGACTGCCCCCTTGGTATCTTTTTGCCTCTCTTTAGCAATAAAATATATTTATTTTAACTGAACGATTATTACCGGTTTACACGTATCACTGTAATATGATGCTTTGATATTTAAGGAATGACTGTAATACTTTTTCTGTCTATGAAGAAATAACATAAAAAATTTGGAGCACACTAAATAATGCGCGTAGCGGGTTATTTAACAGTGTGCACCACATCTTTTATGTTATTTCGAATAGACAGAAAAAATATTACAGACATTTCTTATAATTTAGTTCTAAATTCCGTTTTAAATCGTAGAAAACCATGAAAAATCGTTGATGACGTCACAGTCACATGACTAAATTATGTCTATGGGCTGATAACAAAATAACGTCAGCCAATCAGAAGACGCGTACCATCCAAAATTAAATCATTCAAATATATATAAAATAATATTAGAATGTATTTATTCTCTTTACAAACAGGCAATTCGTACAGTGTATTATGGGAGAACAATTTAACCTAGATGTGTCAGTTAAGATATGTAAATATTTGTAACATTGGGAAATTCCTGACCTCAAGCGTGTCCACAAAAGACTTCCTTTGGTCTTTAAAGTTAATTAATCCAAACGGAATGAAGTCATATCGTCATATCCATTACCTTGATCATAATTGAAGTAATGGTACGAAACCATTACACCATTTGAAAGGTCACGGAAGTCAAATTCCTAAAGTATCATAATTAAAGAATTTTACAAATCAATTACATTATAAAAAAGAAGCATTCAATTCTTATAATTACATTATAATGCTATGGACAAGAAATTAAGAGTTATATCAAGCTGTTCGTTTGTTTTTCTATGCATTGTATCGAGCTGTTTATACAGAAATAAAATATACAGGTGTAATACCACCAAATCGTAGTACATCACACCCTTTTGCATACGAAAATAGGTCGAAAAAAATATTCCCTTGAACTTGACAGTTGTAGGTAATTAATCCTACATTTCATTGCAGTTAAACATTCTGGGTCATAAACATATATCTTGGGTATTTCAAAGCACCATTGATTTGTTATTTGGGGTTTCTATAGAATATTTTGGAAACTTGAGGTTACATGGTTACTAAAGCTTGTACACAGTTCAAAAAAGAAAAAAAAAAACCGATTGGTTAACTTCCAGTAATGGTTATTTTCTTATATGCAATGAAATGTTATTTGAACTTTTTTCTATAGTATTGGACAGGATAAAACTTTACTCATGCCAAGTATTTCTTTATTTTAATTAAAGATAAAATCTGCACAATTTTTTGAAAAGTGCAAATTTAACAAACACTAATAGGGGAAATCAATGGTGGTATTATACCTAACAAATAATGTCAGTCGATCAAAATAAAGGATTCAAATTTAACCTACATGTGATGTAATAATAAGACTAACATCTTTTTTGCATGTTTATAATTTAATGTATTGCATTTGTTGCGCATAATTGCTAATATGCATAGCGGCCATTTTGGATTTCAATTTCAACAGTCATTTCCAAGCGTTTTACATAGGAGCCTCGGTGGCCGAGTGGTTCAGAGGAAAAAAGTAGCCGAACTACTGTACCATTTGTCAGTCAATACTGAGGTTGTGAGTTCGAATCACGCACGAAGCAGGTACTCTCGACGTCAATCGTAATTGACTAGAATTGTTAGTTTTCCTGCCGAAGGTCGGTTTTTTTTCGGGCATTCCTGCTTCCTTCACCAATAAAAAGTGACTGCCACGAAAAAGCAAAATAGTGTTGAAAGTGGCGTTGAACACCAATCAATCAATCAAAACATTATACATTCCCGATGAATAAAAATGCAAATATTCAACTGCGTATGTCTCATAATTTGTCTGCATAGAGCCAAATCATACACAATATATATGTATGGTAGTCAAGACATTTCGATTAAAAGGGGTAATGTCACGCGCAACATATTCCATGCATAAACCACCTAGCATTTTGTTATACACAAAACAGTTCTATATCGCGAAATGGACTTTTTCGGTGCCAATCAGTTCTGCTTATAATTTTTACGCAAATACTTACATAAGTACGTCCGAACCTTTATCTTTGCGCTCCCCTTGACCTTCCACCCGTACCCCAAAACAACATTTCAGAATCATTAGCCCCGACTTCTCAACTGTTTGGTACTTGTAAAGAATGCTTGTAAAAAGTAAAGAAAAATATGCATGTTCATGATCATTTAAAACAACGCATATATAGTTACGAGCATCTAAAAATTTAGTTACGCCTATCCTTGAAAAATCAAGAATTAAGTTACGAGCACCATAGCGTAAAAAAGCGCATTGTAAATCTAAGAAGTATGAATATATAACAAATACTTAAATAAGCGTTTAGTTGTTTAGAATCAACAAACAGATTAAATATTATAATCCCCTTTTCCAGCGTTTACCATGCAAAGTTGATTTCCTTAACGCTCCACAAAACAACACTTAATAAGGTTCAACCCACTATTTTTCTTGAAATGTTTTGTACCAAGTCAGGAAAATGGTAGTTGTTATCTTATAGTTCGTTTCTGTGTGTGTTACATTGTTGTTTTTTTTTTTTTGCACTTTAGTGTTTCTTTTGTTTCGTTGTTTTCCTCTTATAGTTGATGTGTTTTCCTCGGTTTTTGTTTGTTACCCGGATTTGTTTTCTCTCAATCGATTTATGACTTTCAAACAGCGGTATACTACTGTTGCCTTTATTTAATATACACATTCCGCGTAGTGTTACATAGTTTGGAATGAAACAGATATGGACTCTGCGGCGGAGATTAGCTACGCTGGTAATTTGTTACGCACATCCGCTAGCCAGCAGTGTGTTTATATACATTCAGATACGAAAACACAAAACTGCAATGACATATTCTTATTTTTGAACATTTTAGATAAGTTTTTTAAAAGCCTAATGTGTTAGAAAAAAGAATAGAAACGGGGAATGTATGAAAAAGACAACAACCCGACCGAAAAACAAAAAACAGCCCAAGGCCACCAATGGGTCTTCAATGAAGCGAGAAAATTCCGCTCCAGCAAGCGGAATTCAGTTGACCCCTAAACAATAATGTACATTTGTCTAGTTAAGCGAGATGGACGCTACACTAAACTCCGAAACATGTAATTAATCCATAATTGATTTTTTTTTTTAATTTAATTTTTTTTTAAATTGAAATAAGATGCAATATACGTTCTTGATATATTAATAGTGTCGAAAAAGTATACAACCAAACTCCTCGCCTACATTTTTACATAATCGTTTGTATTATATACATGTAATATTAAGGAAGCCTAAATCGTGGCTCTATCCATTTGCACAAATATGAAAAATTAATACTATTTGTGCATTTAAACCAATATAAAGTGTTTTGTCACCCTTTTTTCATTGAAATGCCTAGCATTATGCTAAACGAAAGATACTATTCTTAATAAGGAGAGCGTTACATAATTCTGACACTATAACAATGAAATAGAATATAATAATGTTTGATAAAAATTTCGTTTATATATAATAATATTACCATGATGCAACAGATAAAACAAGTTTTAAAATTATCAGCAATATGCCTAATTAATAAGAATGAGAATGGAAATGGGGAATGTGTCAAAGAGACAACAACCCGACCAAATAATAAACAACAGCAGATAGTCACCAACAGGTCTTCAATGCAGCAAGAAATTCCCGCACCCGGAGGCGTCCTTCAGCTGGCCCCATAACAAATATATACTAGTCCAGTGATAATGAACGCCATACTAATTTCCAAATTGTACACAAGAAACTAAAATTAAAATAATACAAGACTAACAAAGGCCAGAGGCTCCTGACTTGGGACAGGCGCAAAAATGCGGCGGGGTTAAACATGTTTGTGAGATCTCAACCCTCCCCCTATACCTCTAACCAATGTAGAAAAGTAAACGCATAAATACGCACATTAAAATTCAGTTCAAGAGAAGTCCGAGTCTGATGTCAGAAGATGTAACCAAAGAAAATAAACAAAATGACAATAATACATAAATAACAACAGACTACTAGCAGTTAACTGACATGCCAGCTCCAGACTTCAATTAAACTGACTGAAAGATTATGATTTCATCATATGAACATCAGGCACAATCCTTCCCGTTAGAGGTTTAGTATCATACCATCATAACATATATGAGAAGAACATAACCCGTGTCATGCCAACAACTGTTTTTAGAATAAATGTGTTTAGTTCCGATGCAAAGACCTTATCAGTGACTCAATATTAACGCCAAAATATGCAATCTTTAATGACTTGACAACAGTATCGTAATTATATATTCAAGTATTTATATGAAAAGATCAACTAATAATACTGTTTTAGATCTCTCAATTTGAACATTAGAATATAATCATTCCTTGATTTTCCTTTGATGTATCCTACAGAATACTACAGCAGCACTCTGACAAATGTGAGTATGTTGGCTGCAGCGGTGGCTGACGGGTTGTTTTCTAGGTATGTCAAGCAATTGTCTTAATGGTTATTCTATCCACACCCTCTTATAACTAATGAATTCCTTGATGCCTACTTGAACGTTCCCAACCATAACTGATCGTGTCGCTGCAATTCTACATCGATTTGCCTCAATTTTAAAGAATTCATTTTGGGAATTACTACATGCTTCTTCGTCAGGGAAAATACATACATCGTTTAACGTTACAGAATACAGCATAGTACAAAATAAGACCATTGCAGCTGTCTCCTCATTGGAGAGTGAATAGTATTTTTTTTATAATAGGTGAATCTTTTAATATCATGTTCCGTTTGATCTAGCTGTAAAATATAACACATGGATTTTAAATAGTACATTAATTTGGCTTTTGGGTTATTGGGAATGCCGTCGGCTCTCTGTCCTGTCTTTGAAAATTCAAGTTCAATATGATTTAGAGAAGCGACTGCCATGATCGTACCTTTGCAGTTCGATGATTTCTTTTCTAATTATGATAAGTATACAAGCTAACTCAATGAATTGTATTATGTCTATATTTAAAGAACCTATCGTATATATAGTCATCAACTTCTTTTGATATATATTCATTTAAACAGTTCACCCGTCAGATTTTAAATATGTTAGTGAGACATTGGTTTTTGCTGACAGAGGTTTCCAAAAAATTGATACCTATTAGTACGTTTGTACGTGGTTTCACCTAATTCATTAATGCACACAGAAAGGATTATAGATTGCAGGATATTTTTCGTTTCGAAATACTTATCATCTTTAAAAACAACACAGACTTTATTAGAAATTTATCCAAACAAAATAATTCTTTTTATTTATATAAATTTGAATGATTCCTTTAAACATTACATTTGTTTATAAACAAAATATTGATTTAAGTAACCTGTTTTACAAATTAAAAAAGGGGTGAAAGATACCAAAGAGACATACGAACTTATAAATCAAAATATACTGACAACGACATGACTAAAAAAAGAAAAAGACATACAGACAAACAATAACATACAGAACAAAACAAAGACAATTTCAGACTAAGCAACACGAACTCAACAAAAAACTGGGGATGATCTCAGATGATCCTAAAGGTTAAGAAGATCAGACTCCACATATACCTGTCATTACTAGTACAATCAAAACTTGAATGTTTTTTTTTTTCAATTTTGATATAGATAGTATCTGCTTATCAATTAGCATGCGCCATATGTCCATACCAAATAGAAGATAGACAACTCAAGTGACGTGTAGACAAAACGCACGTCTGGCATAAGACGTTAAGAGCTTGGTACTTTAAATGAATATTTATAATGACTGGATCTATGCCATTGCTGGTGCTCGTTTCGTCCCCGGGGGAATCAGTAGCCCAGTAATCAGCTCTTGTGTTTAAATAAAATATCAATGATATGGTAAATTTTATGAATTTACTGTTGCTTAAGTTATGGATGTCGTAAAAAAAATGTATTAATTTAAACTAAAAAAATATCCTTTTCATACAATTTTTTTTAAAGTCTTGCCTTTACGTGTGTAATACTATCTTCTGACAATACAAGATTATTTGGAAAACCTTTTACGTTGGTACTTTGTAATTAAAAAACATTCTCTAAACAGAATTTAATAGTCAGTTCTAACACCTTTCTTATACATTCTTTACTATATTACTAGATAAGATATAAACGACTCAACTGGGACTCCCACGTGGAATTATACATTAAGATGTAAAACTTTACAAATGACAATATTATTCAAGTCATGTTTCCGAAAATAGACAGCGAAATACTCACCAAATTCAAATGCCTTTAAAAACCTGAATTCGAAGGTTGCTTCCCATATTTGAATTGGTTGCATTGGCCGCTATTG